>NC_058518.1:183456740-183759770 GCF_904849725.1 Hordeum vulgare subsp. vulgare
CTGGATGCTCCAAAGAATACTCAGGGTTGCACTAGCTTGCGAGTTCCTGCAGCTCCCACTGAAAAACTGGAACTTGATAGGGATCGAGGACTGGTGCAGGCTCAGGTGATGGGGGTTGCGGCAGCCCCCAATATTTGTTAATGTCCTCGGGAATAATATTGTACTTTCCTGCATGGACACTGAAAAGATGAGGAGAAGTCAAAGTAATAATCTCACAGGTACCCTGACTAAATACTAAGTTGTAAAGCAACCTCTTGTCATTGTCTTTCTTAATAAAATCATGTGCGACCATCCTATCATAATCTAAATATCTTGTAGGCAGTTGCATTTCCTCTTCCTCGTTAAGCCTAATAGGTATTTTAAAGTGTTTAGCTAAACGAGATGCATAGATACCTCCGAATATGGTGCCCTTCGAACGGTTTAAATTCAACCATTGAGCCACTATATCGCTCAGACTAAAAGTTCTATCAGCAAGTAAAGCATTGTGCAAAATAGTGAGGTCGGGAGCACTAAGGCGTCCACTCTCACCGCGACCAACTAAGCATCCCTCTGCAAATAATGAATAATAATGTAGAATGCAAAAATGTACGCTGGCCGCTCTTGCCTTTGAAACCCCTCTTTCTTCCCCTATAGTGATTCTGGGAATAAAATCCTCCATGTTTCTAGGACGTCGTTCACTAATGCTGCCCTCAAAAGGTAATTTGCAAACATTGCAAAAATCATAAAGTTACATTTCCTTAGGCACATCATGTAAATGAAATTCTACCATGGGATGATTCTTCCTTGGATAAAAGTGAAAATTTTGCACGAAAGTATTAGTAAGTAGGAGATACTGATCACACTTATCATTGACGAAGTTGGTGATGCCTGTATTTTCTACTAGATAGTAAAAATCTTCATAAATTCCAGCCGCCCTCAAGTATGCCTCACTTGGCCATTCACATGGTCGAAGTTCCGCAGTGCGATGTTTATTGTACCTAGGCTTCTCATTTTCATTTTCTTTAGAACCCCGTCTTGAAGAGCCTCTTAACAATATCCTCATCTTTTCTTTTTGTGAAAAATAAATCTTAAATTTTTAGTGACTCCAAATAAAGATGAACAAACTCAATTAAAACTTATAGCAACTACTTCCACAAGTGCTTAGAAGCTATATAATGCATCAAAACTACATGGGACCCTACAAATTTGACATGCAAGCTCAAGAACAAGGTCACCACAACAGCAAGATTTTGCAATTTATAAATCACTAGAACAAAAACTAATTGGACGATTGCAGGAGTTACATACCGATGATCAATCCCCTAAAATAGTTTTGCAAATGGAGTTTGAGCAAATAGAACGAAAATGGCATCAATATGAGCTAAAACACGGGTTTGAGCAATGGTGGGATTTTTCTCGACGAAGAAGGAGTGGATGGGTACTGGAATAAGTGAAGGGGCCCCACGTGGGACCCACAAGCTAGGGGGCGCCGAGGGGGGGTCGCGCCCTGCAGTCTTGTGGCCCGCTGGTGCAGCACCCTGTTGTGTTCTTAGTACGAGAAATTATTAAATATTACAGAAAAAATCATACTAAATTTTCGGGGAGTTCTGAGAACTTTTATTTTTCAGGATATTTTCTATTGCACGGATAAAACGGAAAACAAGGAAATAATAATATTTTACTAAAACAAAACTAAAGAACAGAAAATAAAAGTTGGGTAGAGAAAGTTGTGTTTTCTAAATTCATCCATGTCATGCCCATCAAAAGGAATCTGTCAATAAGGTTGATCAAGTCTTATTGACAAACTTTTTTCGAATGACATGGAACCGTTGAACTTTCGAATAACACTAGGTTACCTCCATGGGGATATGCATGTCCCGGACAATAAGTATATCATATTTATTTTTGACTCTAGGAAGAGGGAATTCAAAGTCTCCAATAGTGAACGTTGGAATTTTTCCAATGGAGTTTATGCTATGAACTTGAGATTGCTTCTTCAGAAAGTGTACCGTATGCTCATTACCATTGACGTGAAAAGTGACATTGTCTTTGTTGCTATCAATAACAGCCCCTGTAGTATTCAAAAACGGGTCTAACCGGGATGATCGACAAACTATCGTCCTCGGGGATATCAAGAATAACAAAGTCTGTTAAAATAGTAACGTTTGCAACCACAATAGGCACATCCTCACAAATGCTGATAGGTAAAGCAGTTGATTTATCAGCCATTTGAAGAGATATTTCAGTAGGTGTCAGCTTATTCAAGTCAAACTACGATATAAAGAGAACGGTATAACACTAACACCAGCTCCAAGGTCACATAAGGCAATTCTAACATAATTTCCTTTAATGGAGCATGGTATACTGGGTACTCGGGGATCTCCTACTTTCTTTGGTATTCCACCCTTAAAAGCATAATTAGCAAGCATGGTGGAGATCTCAACTTCCGTTATCTTTCTTTTATTAGTAACAATATCTTTCATGTACTTAACATAGGGAGACATTTTCAGAATATCAGTTAAGCGCATACGTAAGAAAACATGTCTCGGCATTTTAGCAAAGCACTCAAAATCCTCATCGTCCTATTTCTTGGATGGTTTAGGAGGAAAGGGCATGAGTTTCTGAACCCATGGTTCTCTTTATCTACCATGCTTCCTAGCAACAAAATCTCTTTTATCATATCTCTTATTCTTAGGTTATGGGTTATCAAGATCAACAGTAGGTTCAATCTCCACATCCTTGTCATTACTAGGTTCAGCATCGACATGAGCATCATCATTAATATTATCACTAGGTTCATCTTCATTATCAGACTGTGTCTCGGCATCAGAAATAGAGATATCATTTGGGTTTTCATGTGACTCTATAACTGGTTCACTATTAGCATGCAAAATCCTATCATCATTCTTTTTTCCTTTTATTGGAAGAACCAGGTACATCAATATTAACTCTATGAGTATCTTCCTCGGTTCTCTTAGGATGGCCCTTAGGATACAAAGGTTCCTGAGTCATTCGACCACCTCTAGTCACAAATCTAAAAGAATGATCATTGTTTTTACTAAGCATCTCATTGAGAAAATCATTTTGTGACCTAAGTACCTGATCTACTTGTGTAGTTACCATGGAAGCATGTTTACAAATAAACCTAAGGTCATTGATAGTTCTACTCATATATCCACCCAAGCAATCAAGCAAGTAAGCATTTTGTTGCAATTGTCTACTTACGTAAGCATTGAAATTTTCTTGTTTAACAACAAAGTTATCAAATTCATCCAAGCATTGTCTAGAAGACTTATTATAAGGAACATCACCTTCATCAAATCTACGAAGAGAATCTACCTCTACTACCTGTGTAGGGTTATCAAGACCATGTATTTGTTCAATAGGTGGTAGATTCTTAACATCTTTAGCTTTAATCCATTTTTCTTTCATATATTTCTTTGCCTCTTGCATATCTTAGGACTGAGGCATAGAATACCTCTTTTCTTCAGAGTTGGTCTTGGAGGTGGTTCGGGAATAGTCCAATCATTATCATTGCTCAGTATATTATTCAATAGTAGTTTAACTTGTTCAACAGTTTGTTCCGTGAAAACACAACCACCACAACTATCTAGGTGGTCCCGAGAAGCATCGGTTAGTCCATTATAAAAGATATCAAGTATTTCATTTTTCTTGAGAGGGTGATCAGGCAAAGCATTAAGTAACTAGATAAGCCTCCCCCAAGCCTGTGGGAGGCTCTATTCTTCAATTTGCATGAAGTTAAGTATTTCCTGCAAGGCAGCTTGTTTCTTATGACCAGGAAAATATTTTTCAGAGAAGTAGTAAATCATATCCTGGGGACTACGTACACAACCAGGAGCAAGATAATTAACCATATCTTAGCATCACCTTTTAATGAGAACATAAACAGCTTTAGAATATAGTAGTAGCAAATTTTTTCCTCATGAGTAAATAGGGTGGCTATATCATTCAATTTAGTAAGGTGTTCCAAAATAGTTTCAGATTCATAACCATGAAAAGGATTAGATTCTACCAAAGTAATTAACTCAGGATCGACCGAGAATTCATAATCCTTGTCAGTAATACAAATAGGTGAAATAGCAAACTTGGGATCATTTTGCATTCTAGCATTCAAAGTTTTTTCCTTCCACTTGCATAGCAATTTCTTAAGATCATCTCTATCCTTACAAGAAAGAAAGTCCCTAGCTAATTCTCCTTCCATAACATAACCCTCAGGTATATTAGGCAATTAATATCTAGGAGAACTAGGTCTAGCAGGTGAATCATAGTGTTCAGTTTCATCAGATTCAGCTATATTATCAGTTTCAGCATTTACTCTAGCAATTTGTTCATCAAGAAATTCACGAAGTGGCACAGTAGCATCAAGAAAAGTATCATCATAAGCATCATGCATAGAAGAAGTAGCATCATCAATTACTTGCGACATATTAGAATCAGTAGCAGGTGGTGGTATCACAAATTTACTCATAACAGACGGTGAATCAAGTGTAGAGCTAGATGGCAGTTCCTTACCTGCGCTCGTAGTTGAGGGGTAGATCTTGGTTTTTGAGTATTTTATATTTTTCATAGTAATCTACAGATATAAATTCCAAGTGGTTCAGAGAATAAAGCTATGATGCCCGACAATGGCGCCAGAAAAAGGTCTTGATATCCGACAAGTATAGGAGATCGCAAGAGTTTTCGAGGGTACAATATTCAACCCAAATTTCTTGATTCGACACAAGGCGAGCCAAAGAATATTGTCGAGTATTAGAAGCTGAGTTGTCAATTCAACCACACCTGAAAGACTTAATATCTGGTGCAAAGTATTTAGTAGCACATTAATATGGAAGTAAGGATAACGGTGGTAAACGTCAAAGTAGCAGTTTGTAGTGATTATAACAATAGCAACAGAAAAGTAACTTAGCAAGGATCAATATGTTGAAAGATCGTAGGCAATGCATCAGTGATGGATAATTATTTTGGATGGCATTCATCATGCAACAGTCATAACATAGGGTGATACAAAACTAGCTCCAATTCATCAACGTAATGTAGGCGTGTATTCATATATAGTCATATGTGTGTATGGAAAAGAACTTGCATGCCATTTTTTGTGCTACCCACCCATGGCAGCGGGGTCCTAATGAAAATTAAGGGATATTAAGGCCTCCTTTTAATAGAGAACTGGTCCAAAGCATTAGCACTTAGTGAATACATGAGCTCCTCAAACTACGGTAATCACAAGAAAGAATCCCAGTTATTGTCACCCCGTGGGATGCAGATCGTAACTCGTAATATGTGTCTATAACTTGCAAGATAGGATCAAGGACACATATATATTCATGGAAATATAATAGGTTCAGATCTGAAATCATGGCACTCGGGCCCTAGTGACAAGCATTAAGCATAGCAAAGTCATAGAAACATCAATCTCTGACCATAATGGATACTAGGGATCAAACCCTAACAAAACAAACTCGACTACATGATAGATCTCATCCAACCTATCAGCGTGCAGCAAGCCTTCAATGGAATTACTCATGCACGATGGAGAGCATCATGAAATTGGTGATGAAGGATGGTTGGTGATGACGACGGCGTCGATTTCCCCTCTCCGGAGACCAAATCAGACTCCAAATCTGCCCTCCCGAGGAAGAATAGGAGGTGGCGGCGGCTCCGTATCGTAAAACATAATGAACTCTTCTCCTTGATTTTTTTCAACAGAGATAGGAATATATAGGAGTGGAAACTAGGTCGATGGACCTTTAGGGGCCCCACAAGCCAGGTGGCGCGGCCTAGGGGGGAGGTCGCGCCCTACAGGCTTGTGGCCTGGGGGTGGCCCCTCTCTGGTAGATTCTTTTGCCAGTATTTTTTATTAAATCCAGAAATATTCTCCGTAAATTTTCAGGTCAATCCGAGAACTTTTATTTCTGCACAAAAATAACACCAAGGCAATTGTGCTAAAAACAACGTCAGTCCGGGTTAGTTCCATTCAAATCATGCAAATTAGAGTCCAAAACAAGGGGAAAAGAGTTTCAAAAAGTAGATACGTTGGAGATGTATCACATCTCACGATAACTTTTTTGACCATGCTGGTTTTTGTTAGATGGTGCAAAAAGGGTTTCCCCAAAAAGGACAAAGAGGATGGTAACATCGCTTTCACATTAGCTTTATCGTCCCGAGCAAACTTATTCATCCTTTGAGAAAAATTGAAGAAATGATAGGATCATCATATTCATCTTCAATGTCCTCATCTTCATCTTGGTTTTCCTCATCTTCATCTTGGATGTCCTAATCTTCATATTGGTTGTTGATGTCATCTTGGATGTCGATGCCATCTTGGTCATCATCATCATCATCGTTGTTCACATATAATGTCATTAATAAGTTCACCTTTTCTTTTAAGGAAAATGCTACCAGTTCTCCTCCTTTAAAAGTGTTCACTACAATGTACCGATCCCATCCATGACCATATATAATGGTTTTATTCTTTCCTTGGCGCAGATCCAATTCGAATACGCGCCCCACATCATCCTCAAAGTACAACACGTTACCATACAAATTGTTGAAGTCCTCCCTTGTGTTGCATGGAACACACTATGCAATAGTTAATAATCAACAATAAGGTAAGTAAAACAGTTAAACAAGTGATCATAATTCAATGCAAAGTCAAGTTGAAGACCATTACCATTGATATTTGAAAGGCTTTCTCAAAAATACCCCGAACTGCACTGCAGTTTTGAGACTGTCCATACATGAATTTTGGCACACCTTGCAGATCTTGCGCCTCATGGTCCCTAATAAGCCCAAGGAAGTTTCAAATGTAAGAAAATGAAATTAACACTTGTCATATTTAGAGTGTAACCGATCCTAAAGCACTTTGATAACACAGAAGAAAATGAAAATTTAGCATGACTTTGCTTAATATTGAAAATATTTAGTACCATAAATTACATGAAACAGAATTTAATAAATGTTTCACTAAAACATTGGCACCCAGCTTCAAGTCAAATTTAGAGTCTAAGCGATCATAAAGCACTTTTATTATATATTCCATCTTTACCGACACATTAAGGTATTACATTTTGTTCTATTACATATAAAGTATTGCAGTTTGGTTCTATTATCCATTGTGTTCCCAATTTTAATCCTAGGTCTATAAATTTCTCTATCTAATAAGGAAGGTAACATGGAAGAACACGAAAATACTACACGGTCGACAATAGCGTTGGCCAAGGCAAATGACGACGGTGGAGGTCGAGGCGGCCGACGACAGTTGGGGATCGAGGCGGATGACGGTGGCGGTCGGCCGAGTCGGAAATCGGCAGCGACGGTCGAGGCGGATGACACCAAGCAAATCCTTTGTGGTCTCGTGTCGGAGGTGATCTCACGGCGACAACAGAGAAGGAACAGTCGGCTAGCAGATCTAGTGACGGTGTAGGTCAGAGCCACGTCGGTGATGTCGGACGAGGCGCACAATGGCACGGAAAGGGGTCTAATGGAAGAGGAACTAACTGAGTGAGTGAGGCACGAGAGGAACCAAAAGTAGATGAGGGCATAACGGTTAACCAAGCGTGAAGCATATCACAGCTGTGGCACGCGGGAAACAGTTGCTCGCTACCGCAAATTTCAGGAAATTTTGATGGGGTGGCGCGGTTTGCGAATCTATTATTATGGCGGGCATGTACAGACAGTCACGAGAGGTATGGGGAACCGTTAGTGGGGAGCCAGAGAGCCGCAGTGAGCGAAGCTCTCTCCCTGACCGAAGCTTGGTCCGCCATTGCCAAGGCCCTTCTCAACCTGAAGCTCTCCGACCATGGATTTCACCTCCATGCGATGTTGGTAGTTCCCCTCAGCACGTAGGTAGCCGGATGCACCGTTTGGTGTCATGTGCTGCCGGGAGCAGCCTTCGGAGTCCACCGATGTCTCTGCCGAGGCGCACGGGAGGTGAGGGATGAACCAGACAGGTGGGACCCCTGTCGGTGAGTCAGGCTCCTTCCTCGGTCGCGTCTCGGAGCCGGCGCATCTCCCTCTTGAGGAGGCGTATTAGCTATGGTACGCTTTCGAACTTAAGAGGCACCCCTTGCCCGAACCGTTTTCTTTTTCTGAATTGTTTTTAAAGAGAACTTTGACCACACTTTGACTGGCTCTAGTTCCAAAATAATAATCCAAATGAGTTGATTCTTTCTCTCATCTCTTTCAAATTCATCTAGTTTATTTTACTATTTATTTGAAAATTTTCAAAAATAAATGTTTGTACTGTTTTTATATTGTGTGTTAATTAGAATAGTTTTTTCAAACTAGGCCATGGAGAGAGGAGCAAACACTTCAAAAGTTTCGGAGTGCACCCTACTTCTCTACACATGGAAGGCAAGCATTCTGAACCTGAATATATCTTGCTTGTGTGTGGGTTGCTTGATGAGGATAACATAATGGTTATGTTAAAACAAGTGGTGTTATTTTATGTGAGAATTAGGCATGTGGCTTCATGATTTGGAAGTACACTTGTTGCATGATTGAGATGCATGGACAACAGTCACATCTTCAAACCACACATGCCTACCGGACAGGATCCGATGAGAGTCGGTGTCATGTGGAGACACTGCCTTGGGACTGACACCTCGTGGGACGAGAGTGGTCAGTGAGGCATGTGGGGTACGACAGGTAGTGACTCTGTATACGGTGATAAAATATCCTTGGTTGTGCTAATCATGCAAGGAACAATTTAAACCTCCCTAGTTGACCATAGATCGAGTCTTGCAGTATGTCACCTTAACCCTTCGTGCTGCCACACGTCTTCCTGAAAGGGAATATGGTTTAGTGAGTCGTAAACCTATTACCAGGTACACACCAAGTAGAGAGGCCGGGATGAAAGTATCCGGGGCACTGGACTAAATTCAGTCATCCGGCAGGGAGCATGGGTGTTTCCGGTCTGGGACCGAGAGGGAAGAACTCTTCGCATATAGCGTGCGGTATAAATTTGATCCCATTCTAGTTGAGGTTGGAGCCTCCATGTTTTACGGTTCTTCTCTGGCGGCATAGCGCGAATGATATCGGTCTTTGTGGGAGAAAAATGGGTGTGTAATGGTTCTGAGTGTTTCCTTCTAAAATACCGTACGCGAGAGTAGTCCGAGTGATTATCGAAACATGTGGGCCGTGGGTAAAGAGTACGCCCTCCACAGAGTCAAAACTATTCGAGTAGCCGTGTCCGCGGTCAAGGACGACTGGTTGACTAGTCAATTGTCGGTTTTCGGAGGTAGTTAAAGAATTGTGAGACTAATCCGGAAATATGGTGGATGATCATAAACATTTTTTTCTGTGGACTAACCCCTATGATTATGATTGTTGAATATCCGTGGGACGGTTCTACCTCCTGGATATTCAATATTTATTATCATTTCATATATGCCCTTCATGTGGTGTCGCTGAGACGCCCGACTACGGCATGTCTATCATTTCATATAAGCCCTTTATGTGGTTTCGCTTAGATGCCTGACTGTGGCATCTTTATTAATTCTTATGAGCCCTTTATGAGATGTCTCTTAGACGCCGACTGTGGCATGCTTGTCATTATTTTATTCAAGTCATGTATGTGGTGTCGCTCAGACGCCTGACGGAGCCATGTTTTATATCACATTTGTTAATCTTACTCTTATTGATTGCTTTTTACGTTCTTAGTACGAGTATATTTTTGCTACTAATATTTGAGAAGTACATCATGATTGAGGAAGTAATGTGGTATTATTACAAGTGTATATTAACCCTGCCAATTTATGTTTGTTTCATGATGTTTGCGAGTACATTCAAAGTACTCACTGGCTTGTCCCTGGCTATTGTCATGGCCAGATTGTGTCCTTGGAAAGGAGGAACCAGACGATAACCCCGGAAGCTAGGCATTGAAGACAACAGCCGTGTGAGTTAGGAATTATCCAGGTTAGTTGTTCCTGTGGGAAATGGAGAACCATAGACGCTGGAGATCCCAGAACTGCTTCCGCCATCAACCATTAGAAACCTTTTACTATACTCTATGGACCACCTCGGTCGTGTACAAGTGTGTATTTTTGCTTGGAAAATGTATCAAGGACTCGTGCACCAGCTAACAGTATTCCTCGGGCTGGCATGCACAAGGGCCATTTTGAAGGGAAATTGAAATCCCTTAAAATCCGGTCTAGACAATCTTGGTATCAGAGCTAAGCTGACCATTGGCTAATCCTATCTTAGTTGGTTCAATAAACCCTAGGTAACCACCCAGGAAAGCCTGCCCAAACCAGTAGCTTGAATAGTGTTCGCCAAGACCTTTCGGCAAATCGGTGCCTAACCTATCAGACTAGCCCTGTGGTCACACGCAAGTGACCGAGGACCAAGTTGTCCTTTTTCACAATCTTGCGAGAGAAGACACTGTTTCACTTTTCTATAAAGGGTACGATTGCACAGCACAACACATCACAACCTCCATCACCCCCAAGATGCCAGGCCCCATTGTCCACAATGAGACCACTGCTGCGAATCAAGGAGGTTTTGTAGCCATCCTAGCCAACCTAACCCATCGTGCCTTTGCCATGGAAGAGCCTCTGAAGTATGTTGTGTACCAAGATCACATGAGTGATGCCATGCGTCACTTCTGGGCCATGGTACATATCTACGGCAGGAGTCTCATCCCAGAGCGTCCCCATCGGTTCACCAGAAGGACAACTTCCTACGAGCCCGAAGCTATCCACCTCGCAGCTCGAGAGGCAATAGTTCAACTAGGTCACCTGTCGCCAAGAGTTAACTGTCGCTCATTCTACTACTACCCTAGCCATGAAGGTTATGGTAGGCCGCTCCAAGTCACCAACAGAGAGCATGAGACCGACCCCGCTATGTTCCACCTGGTACCCTACCTGAGAGCACAAGAGGCATTGTATGACCAGTTCACCCTCGCCTTCTTGCAGCTCGTGATAAGCATGCCCGTCTTGACCCAAGGACACGAGAAGTGGAGACCAACGCCCGCAGCCCTCTAGTGCTCTTTGGGAGACCGATTGAGCTCCATAGGTGTGTCCCAGCTGCCGACCCGAATCATGCGCCTATTTCCCCTGAGGAGCTTCGCCGCATTTTGGGGATTTCCTCCAACAGAACGGTAGCCACAACAACCCACAATGGACATCCCCGCTACCCCAGCCTTGTAGCTCCACCTCCTTCCCCGAGAAACCGTGACGCCGTGGTTCCAACAAGCTCCACATCCGCAAGACCCGCTCACCTAGATGTAAACAAAGTAGACTAATCCATAACCATGCTTTAGAGTTCTCTTGCGTGTAACGTATGAGCTGGTATTATCATGAAATAAATGGGCAAGTTATTTTTGTACCATTATTTTTATAAGTACCATTGATAGCCATGTCTATGTGCTTTTGGGCCGTGTAGCTTACAGTTGGATGTAACCACGAGAAGCCGGTTTCCAACCAACCACCATAGTAACATGTCACATTTCATGGACTATTATATGTGGCCTTGACCGAACCATGTTAGAGCCGAGCTAACCACCAAGACCAACCCAACCCAAGACATGCACCCAACCCCGCCCTATATAAGAGTCATCCAGTGATTTCCCCAGCGTCCCTCACCTGGTGCCCTGCATTCACAGCCTTTTTTGCCATGCTACCCCAAGGGAGTTACCCTAGAACTCCGGATGTAACTCCGGGCAGTTTTGCTAAGATATTGTGGGATTTTACCTGCAGTACCTTGGGTTCTGCCCCTTCCACCACAGTACGAGTAGTTCAAGTCGAGGATCACTTCCACTACCTCAAAATATTGGGCAGTTGTACACATTTTCCAGTGGACCCTAACCAAGACCCCACGGAAGTCTGCTTTAGCGGAAACTCTATGCCTACCGTGGAAATGTCCATAGAGGTTGCTTCCTACGAAGCGATTACTCGTCTTCGATTTGTAGTACCATATGCCTATGAAAGGGGGTACTGTTATTTTCCAAGCCGTGCATTGACTGGAGGAGCAGCGTCTTTTCCAGGAACTCGTTCAAAGAGAAACGCGTGTTGATCTGGCTTGTGCAGTATGACATCGCTCAAGAGCGCCTGACACAACACGTGATAGATTTCCTCCAGACCCTTGTTGTCCAAAACCCTGAGATCGCCATTGGCACCCCTGAGCATAGACCCAGCAGGACGCATTCTACGAGTCCTTCAACCGCTCGCCCCTGAAGATGAAGTAGATATTCCACAGTGAAGAATATTCCCTCATGACCGTTAAATTTTTCTTCTGAGTGTTCCGTAAACGCCTTGCTGTATCTGCTAGTCTAGTTATGATTTTGTGATGTGATGGTTGTACCTTACCTTGTAAATTATTGCATGCACTTATTTTATTTTAGTTGTGTGATTGTTGCAATTTTTGCCTTGGATTGTTTTTCTTAGGACAATCCTTGTGTGATTTTTTTTTCATACAACTATCACAGCAAAACTCTTTTTCAACAAGATTTTATTTGCATGCCAACTGACTCACAACCACACTCGCTCTGTCAATGCACTAAGGATAGAACGACACACATGTAATCCCTAGCTAATTGCCTCACTAGCACCATAGTTTCTCCGAAAGGAATACACTGTGAGTATTTTTATTTTTGCAGAAGTGCTGCCAGCACACTGACAGGAACCCATGCATTTTTGCGCGTGCCTAGTCATCATGTTCACCATCACTACGGAGAGGCGCCACCCGAGCAGCAACATCGTGATGATCATCCTGGATCATCACGCCTAGGAGCATTGAGAACCCGATCAGCGCCGCCACTCCTCCAGCAAGCAGGATTATCAGCCACCCCGGGTGCTCGTCCACCATTGAAGCCTCGCTTCGAGCTTCTGCTAACATAGAAGAACAGGGGAAGGAAGCAAGAGGAGTGAGGCCAAGTGTGAGGTAGAGGAGAGAACAACGCGGTCATTTTATAGCCTAAGATCGGTGTCCGATGGACGCAGTCCACCAGCGCCACTCGTCGCTCGATCGCCGGTATTCGAAATGAATCCGCGAGCATTGCCAAGAACGCGCTGGCCCGTGACGCAAGTGCACACTGGGCGGGAAGCTAGCACGTCGCGCACTACCACGGTACGGCCCTAGACGCGTACGCGCTAGCCGCCATGCATGGAGAAAGCAGCGAAAAGTGCGCGAGATGGAGAGAGGAGAGAAGAGAGCCGGAGGAAGAAGAAGAGACTGACAGTGGAACCTGGGTCCACCTATCAGCGAGAGAAAGTACTGTGCATTCGGGTACGGCAAGCACAATTCAGAAATTGGAAATTTTCCTTTTTTGAAAATTTTGTCGTAGCCACTCGTAGCAACGCCTCGTTTTCCTCCAACCGTAGCAATAGTTTGTAGCCCGTGTACCACACCATAGTTGCACCAATTATCGTTTTTACTATAATCTCTTAGAGTAATTATTTTCGTCTAGATACTCCAGCGTGGTAGGAGTTCATGTTTTGCTACATCCCTAGCAAATCTCGAGGATGAGATTTTTCTTAAGGGGGGTAGATTTTGTAACACCCCAAAATTTTGGTCATGATTTTTATTAATTTAAAATTGGCCTTGGTAAATTAAAATTTTATTTTTGGGTTTTTTGCTGTTTTCACACCCCTTCTTTGTTTTATTTTATAAAAAGATTTCTTTCTTACTTGACTTGAGTGTTACCTCAAATATTTTACCAATTATTTCCAAATCAAATGAAGGCATTTTTATAAATATTTTCTTTAGGGTTCATTTATTCAAAAACTAACTTCTAAGGCCTGATTTGAACTACAAACATTTGATAACTTATTTTAAAAATTCCACAGAAACTTGGGAATGACCTGGTATGTTTCTGAATCCATTTTGTGAAATAATATAGCCAAGTGCTTTGTAATAAGTGAGCACATTAGATTCTTTTCATTTCTGATCCAACTTGGTATTTGTACTACAACCCCTAGTTTAAACTCTTCAAAAATTCTACAAAAATTTGGAGTTGTCAAGGAGTTTATATAAATCATTTCTGTGCACAGACCCACTTTGTGCTTTGAAAATTTTGAGCACCGCTACCTATTTTTGTTCTCGACCAGATTTGCAGTTTGCACTACAACCATATTATTTTCTGACCCAAAGCTTTTGCAAATTTTACTGCTTGTAGAGGACCCTCCACAACCCTTAAGTCCAGGAGATCAACCCTATTTGGATTTATTAAGCCCATGTTTGAACCTCCCTAAGATACTGGCCAGGACTTTTTTCTCAAATTGTTGCACTAACATGTTGGTGCTTTGTGAAAACTAACCCTGCCATCATTGTAAGTGTCCAAAGAGACCTTTGACTGGAAAGTTTGGTAGCCAGCTAAGCCACAAAAATATCATTGGCATTCTGTCAAACACCCTGAGTGCATGGACAGGAATGACCTAGTGCAAACCTTGCATTATGGATTTATCCCAGTGCTCTAACGAGCGTGTCTAGCAAGTCCCTCGTAACTAGCCTAGCCAACCTATTAACTTTTAGCTCAACCCAAGCCCTCTAGGACCACTTGGCATTCTACCGCGCACATGGTGGGCATGCCAAGAGCACACCAAGAGCGCGCGTTTTGCACGTGTTGTGCTGTAGATACCGCACCCACGTGCCTTGTTTCCAGCGTCACTCGTGCAGTGGAAGCGTGAAGCTCCTCACTGCCGGCACTGCTGGCACTTGATGCACCTCCTACAGTCATGCTGGCCGTTGATTGCAGCAACGGCTGCCCCAGTGAGTACAGCACCGCACGAGCAGCCCCTGCTCGCCAACTCTCCCCCTCTGATCGAAGTTTGCACGTCAGCTAGCAAAGACCACCAGCCGGACCCCGCTTGACTCACTCGAGCGTCGCCGCGTGTCCATGCAGCTCCGGAGGCGGTCGGCCGGTGATCTTATCGCCATCGCTTTGGACTGACCTAGAGGCCCTATAAGTAGGCACCCCCGAGACCTTCAGGCAATCACAGACATCCCTCGCAGCCATAGCCAGCTTCATCTTGCCCCAATTACAACCGAGGCCTTCTCCTTTTCCACCGCCGGCAACTTCAACCTCCGCCATCCTCGACTAAATTCGAGCGAACCAGAGCCCCTCCCTGCCTCTCTTCTCCTTTGTTCTAAACCCCATGACCGACTGAACCCGTTACCCCCACCAGTTGGGATAGGGAGCCGCAGTGAGAAAGCTCCCTCCCTCACTGAAGCTCGGTCCGCCATTGCCAAGGCCCTGCTCAACCTGAAGCTTTCCGACCATGCATTTCACCTCCATGCTATGCGGGTAGTTCCCCTGAACACGTATGTAGCCGGAGCATGCCTCTTGGTGTGGTGTGCCGTCGGAATCTACCGCCGTCTCTGTCCAAGCATGTGGGAGGTGAGGGATGAACCCGATAGGTGGGACCCCCTGTCGGTGAGTCAGCCTCCTCCTTCGGTCGCGCCTCAGAGCCGGCGTGTATCCCTCTTGAGGAGGTGCATTCGATGTGGAACGCTTTCGAACTTAAGAGGCACCCCTTTCCCGAACTATTTTCTTCTTCTCAATTGTTTTTAAACACAACTTTGACCAGACTTTGAGTGGCTCTAGTTTCCAAAATAATAGTCCAAATGAGCCGATTCTTTCTCTCACCTCTTTGAAATTCATCTAGTTTATCTTAGTATTTATTTGAAAATTGTCAAAAACAACTTTCTGTACTATTTTTAAATTGTGTGTTAACTAAAATATTTTTTCTAACTAGGCTATGGAGAGAGGAGCAAAAACTTCAAAAGTTTTGGAGTGCAGGCTACCTCTCTACACTTGGAAGGCAAGCATTCTGAACATACATCTATCTTTGTTGTGTGTGGGTTTCTTGATGAGGATAATATTATGGTTATGTTAAAACAAGTGGTGTTATTTTATGTGAAAATCATCCATGTGGCTTCATGATTTGGAATTGCAATTATTGCATGATTGAGACGCATGGACAGCAGTCACATCTTCGTACCACACATGCCTACATGATAGGATCCGATGAGAGTCGGTGTCATGCGGAGACAATACCTTGGAACTGACACCTCGTGGGACAAGAGTGGTCAGTGAGGCATGTGGGGTACGACAGGTAGTGACTCTGTCTCCGGTGATAAAACATCCTTTGTTGTGCTAATCATGCAGGGAATAATTTAAACCTCCCTACTCGACCGTAGATCGAGTCTTGTGAGTAAGTCACCTTAACCCTTCATGTAGCCACAGGTCTTCCTGAAAGGGAATATGGTTTAGTAGGTCGTAAACCTATTACCAGATACACACCAAGTAGAGAGGTCGGGATGAAGGTATCCGGGGCACTGGACTAAATCCAGTCGTCCGGTCAAGGGGCATGGGTGTTTCCGGTCTGGGATCAAGAGGGAAGAGCTCTTCCCTTGTAGGACGCGGTATAAATTTGATCCCATGCTTGTCGAGGTTGGAGCCTCCCCGTCTTATGGTTCTTCTCTCGAGGCGTAGCCCGGGTGATATCGGTCTTTGTAGGATATTATTATTTGCTCCCTAGTTGATTATGCCATTGATATGAGTTTACCGTGAGATCTAGATGTCATTTGCTTATGTGGTTTGCTTGTGATCTTGCTGAAATTCTGGTTATGAGTTAGACATGGTTGCAACAACAAGATCAAACAAAGTTCGCCAAAGTTTTTTGTTTTGTCTTTTTCAGTTTGTCAACTGAATTGCTTGAGGACAAGCAAGGCTTTAAGCTTGGGGGAGTTGATATGTCTCCGTCGTATCTACTTTTCCAAACTCTTTTGCCCTTGTTTTGGACTCTAATTTGCATGATTAGAATGGAACTAACCCGGACTAACGCTGTTTTCAGCAGAATTGCCATGGTGTTGTTTTTGTGCAGAAATAAAAAAATTCGGAATGTCCTGAAAATTTACGAAGAATTTTTTTGGAATAACAGAAAAATACCTACGCAAAGATCCATTGGAGTGGGCGTGCCAGTGGGCCACAAGCCCACAGGCCGCAGCCACACCCCTAGGTCACGCCGTGAGGGCTTGTGGGGCCCACGGGCACAACCGCCCCCAAACTCAGCTCTATTTATTCCATCTCGCCCGGAAAAAAATCAAAGAGAAGGATTCATCGCGTTTTACGATACGAAGGCGCCGCCACCTCCTGTTCTTCATCTAGAGGGCAGATCTAGAGTCCGTTTTGGGCTCCGAAGAGGGGTAATCGTCGCCATCATCATCATCAACCTTCCTCCATCGACAATTCCATGATGCTCTTCATTGTTCGTGAGTAATCTCATCGTAGGCTTCATGGACGGTGATGAGTTGGATGAGATCTATCATGTAATCGAGTTAGTTTTTACGGGGATTGATCCCTAGTATCCACTCTGTTCTGAGATTGATGTTGCTACTACTTTGCCATGCTTAATGCTTGTCACTAGGGCCCGAGTGACATGATTTCAGATGTGAACCTATTATGTTGTCGCCAATATATGTGTGTTTTAGATCCTATCTTGCAAGTTGTAGTCACCTACTATGTGTTATGACCCGGCAACCCCAGAGTGACAATAGCCGGAACCACTCTCGGAGATGACCATAGTATGAGGAGTTCATGTATTCACCAAGTGTTAATGCGTTGGTCCGGTTCTTTATTAAAAGGAGAACCTTAATATCCCATAGTTTCCATTAGGACCGCGCTGCCATGGGAGGGATGGACAATAGATGTTATGCAAGTTCTTTTCCCTAAGCACGTATGACTACATACGGAATACATGCCTACATTAGATTGACGAACAGGAGCTAGTTACATATCTCTCTGTGTTATAGCCGTTACATGATGAATCACATCCGTCATACTCATCCATCACCGATCCACTGCCTACGAGTCTTTTACTACTGGTCCTTGCAACGTTACTTTGTTCACGCTTGTCCCTTGCTACAAAAGGGATTGGGCCACTTTTCTACTACTGTTGCTACTGCTGTTACTCTGCTGCTACTGTTGTTCCTTGCCACTTTGGTGTTACTTGTCGCAAGACTCTTTTTTGTCACCGTTGCTGGGGAAGAACAGTTCCCCGTCCACGTGCAACTTGCTGGCGCCATTGATACAACAGTTAGGAATAGTCTGCCGTCAACAGATCTGTTTCTGGCACCGTTCCTATCATACTACTTTGCTACTGATACTTTGCTTGCAGACACTAATCTTTCAGGTGTGGTTGAATCGGACAAACTCAGCTGCTAATACTTGAGAATATTATTTCGCTTCCCCTTGAGGCGAATCAACAAATTTGGGTTGAATACTCTAGCCTCGAAAACTGTTGCGATCCCCTACACTTGTGGGTTATCAAGACCTTTTTCTGGCGCCGTTGCTGGGGAAGCACAGCTATATTCTGTCAGTCACTTGGGATTGACGTCTGCTGATCACTATAAGGAATCTGAAAGATCCAAGAACTAAAATCTTGCCTTCCACTACGAGGAGAGGTAAGGAACTACCATCTAGCTCTGCACTTGATTCACCTTCATTTTTGAGTAAGTTTGAGACTTTGCCTCCTGCTAGAAATCTTGATATGTTGCCTGTGCTTGATGATGCTACTTCTGCTGCCCATGATGCTTATGATGATGCTATGCTTGATACTATGCCTGACGATGCTATGCTTGATACTATGCCTGATGATGCTATGCTTGATACTATGCCTACTATGCCTGATACTGCTTTCCCACTAGGTGCCCTTGATGCACAAATTGCTAGAGTTGCTGCTAGACGTGATGATACTTCTAAAACTTCTGATACTATTGAAGTAGAACCTGCTACAATGCCTGAATTTCCTGTTATGCCTGATACGTGCTATGTTATGGAGGGAGAGATAGCTGAGGATTTTCTTGCGTGTAAGGATAGCTATGATGTTGAGAAATTACTGCGCAAGTGGAAAGAAAAATCTCTAAACGCTAGGATGAAATACGACCCGAAGTTTGCTACTTCGCCTATCTTTGTGACCGATAAAGATTATGAATTCTCTGTCGACCCTGAGTTAATCACTCTGGTCGAATCTGATCCTTTTCACGGTTATGAGTCTGAAATGGTTGTAGCCCATCTTACCAAACTGCACGATATAGCCACCCTATTCACTAGTGAGGAAAAGATCCGCCACTACTATATCCTCAAGTTGTTTCCTTTCTCGCTAAAGGATGATGCTAAGACCTGGTTCACTTCTCTTGCTCCTCGTTGTGTGCGTAGCCCCGAGGATTTGGTCTACTACTTCTCTGAAAAATATTTCCCTGCCCATAAGAAGCAAGCTGCCTTGCATGAAATATACAACTTTGCTCAAGCTGAAGTAGAGAGTCTCCCACAAGCTCGGGGGAGGCTCATCCAGCTACTAAATGCTTTGCCTGATCACCCTCTTGAGAAGAATGAAATACTTGATATCTTCTATAATGGACTGGCCGATGCTATCAAAGACCACCTAGATAGTTGTGTCGGTAGTGTTTTTAGGGAACGAACCGTAGAACAAGCTGAGATTCTATTGAATAACATCCTCTGCAATGAGAATGCTTGGACTATTCCCGAACCACCTCCTAAGCCAACTCCAAAGAAAAGAGGTATTCTATTCCTCAGTCCTGAAGATATGCAAGAAGCCAAGAAATCTATGCGAGAGAAAGGCATTAAATCTAAAGATGTCAAAAATCTACCACCTATCGAAGAGATCCATGGTCTCGATAACCCGATACAGGTAGTATGATATGTCTCAAACGTATCTGTAATTTTTGATGGTTTCACGCTGTTCTCTTGTCTTCTTTGGTTGTTTTATGTACCTTTTAGATCTTTTTTGGAACTAACTTATTAATTCAGTGCCAAGTGCTAGTTCCAGTTTTTTCCGTGTTTTTGACTCTTTTCAGATCTGATTTTGGAACGGACTCCAAACGGAAGAAAAACCCCGAAATGACTTTTTCCCGAATGGAAGAACACCATGGGGCTTTTGGGCCAAGCCAGATGGGCTCCAGGGAGCTCACAAACCCCCACTCCGCCGCCAGGGGGGAGGCGGCGGTGGGCAGGCTTGTGGCCTCCCTCGCCGCCCCCTGACCTAGGTCTTTGGCCTATAAATTCCCAAATATTCCGCAAAAAATCAGGGGAGCCTCGAAAATGCTTTTCCGCCGCCGCAAGATTCCGTTTCCGCGAGATCTCATCTGGAGACCCTTCCCGGCGCCCTGCCGGAGGGGACTTTGGAGTTGGAGGGCTTGTTCATCATCATCATCACCCCTCCAATGACTCGTGAGTAGTTCACTTCAGACCTACGGGTCCGTAGTTAGTAGCCAGATGGCTTCTTCTCTCTCTTGGATCTTCAATACAAAGTTGTCCATGACCTTCATGGAGATCTATCCGATGTAATCTTCTTTGGCGGTGTGTTTGTCGAGATCCGATGAATTGTGGATTTGTGATCAGATTATCTATGATATATATTTGAGTCTTTTCTGATTTCTTATATGCATGATTTGATATCCTTGTAAGTCTCTCCGAGTCCTGGTTTTTTTTGGCCAACTAGATCTATGATTCTTGCAATGGGAGAAGTGGTTGGTCTTGGGTTCTACCATGTGGTGACCTTTCCCAGTGACAGTAGGGCCAGCAAGGCACACATCAAGTAGTTGCCATCAAGGGTAAAAAGATGGGGTTTTTATCATTGGTTTCAGATTATCCCTCTACATCATGTCATCTTCCTTAACGCGATACTCTGTTCTTATGGACATAATACACTAGATGCATGCTGGATAGCGGTCGACGTGTGGAGTAATAGTAGTAGATGCAGAGAGTATCGGTCTACTTGTTTTGGACGTGATGCCTATAGATATAATCATTGCATAGATATCGTCACAACTTTGCACGGTTCTATCAATTGCTCGACAGTAATTTGTTCACCCACCGTCTACTTGCTTTCATGAGAGAAGCCACTAGTAAACACTACGGGCCCCGGGTCTATTCACATCCATCGTTCACACCTCCGCTTTTACTTTGCTTTGTTACTTTATTGCTTTCAGTTCTCACTTGGCAAACAATCTATAAGGGATTGACAACCCCTTCATAGCGTTGGGAGCAAGCTTTTGTGTTTGTGTAGGATCTTGAGATACTCCTCCACTGCATTGAGACCTTAGTTCTCAAACTGAGGGAAATACTTACCACCGATGTGCTACATCACCCTTTCCGCTTCGAGGGAACACCAACGCAAGGCTCAAAGGCCATGGGGGAAATCCTTTGCATAGTTGCCTAGGAAGTTCCTTAAGGCGTAGCTGCAGCTGCAGGATTCCTGGTGCCGTCAACACGACAATTTCTGGCGCCGTTGCAAGGGAAGCACAGCTGACATCAAAGTAGAAGTAAATTCTCTGCATAGGTTTGATGAGAGTGATATTCCTTTTGATAAACCTGCTAGCTTATGCCTGGATAAATTTGATAACTTTGTTGCCAAACAACAGAGTTTCAATGATTATGTTAGCAGACAATTGGAACAGAATGCTCGTATGCTTAGTCATTTAAGTGCTTGTGTGGACAGAAATGTCAATGATCTTAACCTTCTGAGTAAACATGCCTCTATTGTTACTACTCAAGTAGAACAAGTGCTTAAAGCTCAGAATGACTTGCTCAATGAGTTGAATGAAAATTTCGCCAGAGTCGTCACTAGAGGCGGTAGAATGACCCAGGAACCTTTGTATCATAAGGGTCATCCGAAGAGAATTGAACAAGATTCTCAAGGAGTTATCACTCATGCACCTAGTCATCCTAGAAAGAAGAAGAAGAAAGATGATAGGAACATGCACGCTAGCAACCCTGTTGCTGCTACACCTGAGAGTCCAAACGATGCCTCTATCTCTGATGCTGAAACACAATCTGGTGATGAACATGAGCCTAATGATAATATCAATAGTGATGTTCATGAAGATGCTCAACCTAGCAATGAAAATGATGTGGAGATTGAACCTGTTGATCTTGATAACCCACAGCCTAAGACCAAGAGATACGATAATAATGACTTCGCTGCTAGGAAGCATGGTAAATAAAGGGAACCATTCGTTCAGAAACCCATGCCCTTTCCTCCCAAACCATCCAAGAAAAAGGATGATGAGGATTTTGAGCGATTCGTTGAGATGATCAGACTTGTCTTTCTGCAAATGCGTTTGACAAATATGCTCAAAGTGTCTCCGTATGGTAAGTACATGAAAGATATTGTGACTAATAAGAGGAGGATACCTGAGGTTGAGATTTCCACTACGCTTGCTAATTATACCTTCAAGGGTGGAACTCCGAAGAAACTAGGTGATCCTGGTGTGCCCACTATACCTTGCTCCATTAAAGGCAACTATGTTAGAACTTCTTTATGCGATCTTAGAGCCGGTGTTAGTGTTATGCCTCTCTCTCTTTATCATAGACTTGAACTGGATAAGTTGACACCCTTTGAAATCTCTCTGCAAATGGTCGACAAATCAACTGCTTTCCCTGTCGGCATTTGCGAGGATGTGCCTGTTGTGGTTGCTAACGTCACTATCTTAACAGACTTTATTATCTTGGATATTCCCAAGGACGATGCCATGGTGGTCATCCTCGGAAGACCCTTTTTAAACACTGTAGGGGCTGTTATAGATTGCAACAAAGGCAATGTCACTTTCCATGTCAACGGTAATGAGCATACGGTGCACTTTCCGAAGAAACAATATCGAGTACATTGCATCAATGCTATCGAAAAAACTTCATCGATTCCTATTGGGAGCTTTGAATGCCATATACCTCGTGTCAAGATGAAGTATGATTTGCTTGTTGGGGAGATTCACATCCCCATTGAGGTTACCTAGTGACTATTCGGAAATTCTCCGTTCTCTTTTGCAATTCGAAAAGGTTTGTCGAGGAGACTTGATCAACCCCATTGATGGATTTCTTTCGATGACCATGACATGGATGAATCAAGGAGTCACAAACCTCTATTCCAAGCTTTCACCTTCGGTTGCTTAGAAGAAAAATGATAGATTTAGTTTAGTTTTCCCTGTTTTCTGTTTTAGCGTCCGGTAGAAAAGTATCCCGAAAATAAAAGTTCTCCGAACGTCCTGAAAATCTAGTATGATTTTTTCTGGTATTTTTGAAAAATTCTAAGACAAAGAGCTTGTCTGGGGGCTGCATGAGTGGGCCACAAGCCCTTGGGGCACGGGCACCCCCGTTGGCAGCGCCACCCAGACTTGTGGGGCCCACAGGCGACCCCTCCACTCATTCTTGCTCTAATCTGGTTCTCCTACCTCTAGAAAAAAACGTTTAGCAGCTCAAACCCGTGTTCTTGCTCCTCTTGCTGGGATTTTCGATCTCTTTGCTCAAATCACCATTCTACGAACTGTTTTGGGGAAATTACTCCTTGGTAAGTGACTCCTCCATTGGTCCAATTAGTTTTTGCTCTAGTGCCTTATACTCCGTGTATTTTTGCTACCTTGGTGACCATGTTCTTGAGCTTTGCATGCTGATTTTAGCTGATCCCAAGTAGTTTTGATGCGTAATATGGCCTCTAGGCACTTGTTGGAGTAGTTTCTACGATTTTTGTTGAGCCTTGTTCAGTTTTCCTTAGAATCACTAAAAAATTCAGAAATTTTCAGAGATAGAAAAGGGAAAATATGAGGAGGTTCTTAAGAGGCTCGTCAAGCCGTGACCCCAAGGATGATGGGAGTGATAAGAATCCCCAGTATTTGGTCCCTCGAGTCGCAGAAGTTCGAGCGTGCGAATGGCCAAGCGACGTTTTCTTACGCGCCGCTGGAATTTATGAGGACTTTTATCACTTGGTGGAGAACGCAGGCCTTACCGCCTTCGTTGAAGATAAGTGTCTGCAATACCTCCTCCTCACGAATATCTTCGTACAGAGCTTTAACTTCTATCTGAGGAAGAATCCTCCTATGGTTGAGTTCAAACTTTATGATATCTCCCAGCGCATGTCACTCCAGGATTTTTGCAATGTTTGCAAATTGCCTTTTGTTGGGGATATTCATGAACCTCGTCCATGGGACTTGGAAGCTTTCATCGGTACTATTGTTGTAGGAGAGGAGAGAGGAATGTCTTGCGCTAGAGCTGCTAGCATTCATTTTCCCCTGCTTCGATACTTCTCATTATTTGTGGGAAAATATTTGATTGGCCGTGGGTAAGCTGGGTCACTTAGTTCCCCAGATCTTGCGGTCTTGCGAAGCCCTTTATAACGATAAAACTTATAGCTTGGGCGCTATAGTAGCTCAACGGTTGAACCTAAATCGTTCTAAAGGTGTTGTCTATGGAGGTATCTATGCTACTCGTCTTGCTAGACACTTTCAGATACCTATTAGACTGGAGGAGGAAGAAGAGATTCTTCTTCCCGAGAGATATCTAGATTACGATAGGATGGTTTGCTATGACTTTCTTGATAGAGATATAAATATAAGGATGATTTATAACCTGGTGTTTAGTCAGGGTACTCGTGAGACTATTATGCCCTCGGACATCTAAGCATATTGGGGCTTAGCCCAACCACAGGTGCTCGTGCCCGAGCCACCAGTCGAGTACCAGACGCCGGTTTATCAGTGGGAGCCAGAGGAGCTCATACAGCAGTGGCATCCTCAGTCCACTCCGGAGTACCCCGGAACTGGTTATTTCCCTCCATGGGAGTGGACCAAGTTAGGCCAAAAGCCTAAGCTTGGGGGAGTACGTGTTCTCACCGACTTTACATTCTTGCTTATGATTTCACTTTGTTAGCCGGTGTTCACACTTTGCCACTGTATCATCCATGCTAGTTTATTTTCCTTTTCTCGTTTTCCTTTCGTGTGTCTGTCTATTTTGAGAAAAACCAAAAAGATTTTCTTTTTCTTCATTTGCTTGTTGGGAGCTTTGCCGTGTAAATAGTTTTATTTTTCTTTGGGTCAAGGTAGAAGACCATGGTTACAATGTTTAGTGGCTCTTGCATGCATACCTGTTTAGCTTTCAAAGATCCATATTACTTTTTCTTCTCCTTTGTGTTTGCCTGCAGATTCCAGTGTAGTCCAATGCACGAGCACGCTTATTATTGTTGACATCGTTCGGTCGTGCAAGTGAAAGGCAATAATGACGATATATGATGAAGTGACTGAGCCTGGAAAAGTTGGTATGAACTCGATCTATTTCGTTTTTGTAAATATGACTAGCTCATCATTCCTGATTCAGCTTTGTTGTGAGAGAAACATGTTTGCAATGACAACTTAGAGATCATAGTTGCTTATGCCATGCTTACTTAGCTAGGAGATTATAATAGTTTGTCTTGGTTGCCAACATGAATGTTGAGATGACTGTGATGCAGTATGATAGGATGGTATCCTCCTTTGAATGATTCAAGTGGCTTGACTTGGCACATGTTTACGCACGTAGTTGAAACAAAATCAACATAGCCTCTATGATATTCATGTTCACGGTGATTTATGTCCTACTCATGCTTTCACTCAATGTTGGTTAATCTCAATGCATTTTGATGACTGTTGTCGCTCTCTAGTTGGTCGCTTCCCAGTCTTTTGCTAGCCTTCACTTGTACTAAGAGGGAATACTGCTTGTGCATCCACTCCCATAAACCCAAAGTTGTTGCATATGAGTCCTCCATACCTTCCTATGTGCGATATCTACCTGCCGTTCCAAGTAGATTTGCATGTGCCACTCTCTAAACCTTCAAGAAATAATCTGTTTTGCATGCCTGAATCGCTCATGTGGTGACAGGGGGCTATCACTATCTTCCATGTTAGGCGTGTTATCCTCGATATGGGTTTATTCACTATCATTCACGAGAAAGGGGCCGATAATTGGAATTCCCAGTTCCATACTCAAATCGAAAAGATAATTGCAAACAAAACTCCCCCAGGATTGATGTTGGTATGGACGGTACCCGAGGATTCGGCTAGCCGTGAAGTGTGATTGATTGGTGGTGGGGGAGTAAAAACTTTACTTTTATGTTTGGGAACTGCCTATAGCATGTCTAGCATGGAAGATGTTGAGAACTCTTAGTCATTGCATTGACAATGAAAGCATGCCACCCAAAATTATTATCTCTGTTTTAAAAGATTGAGCTCTGGCACCTCTGCAAATCAATGCTTCCCTCTACGAAGGGCCTGTCTATTTATGTTCCTGTTGAGTCATCCTCCTCTTACAAAAGCACCAATTAGAGAGCACCTCTGTCATTTTTATACTTTGCTTTTAACTGTGTTTAGTATGACTATGACTGGATATTCATTGCCATGAATTACAATGTTTAGTCAGCCCTTGGTCTTTGAAGGTGCTCTGCATTTATGTTTTGCGGTCTCAGAAAGAGCTAGCGAGATACCATCTATTTGTATTGCTTCATGTTGTTTTGATTGAAGTGTTGACATTTGAGGCTTATTCTTATTTGCTCGCTAATTGATTATGCCATTGATATGAGTTTACCGTCAGACCTAGATGTCATTTGCTTATGTGGTTTGCTCGTGATCTTGCTGAAATTCTGGTTATGAGTTATACATGGTTGCAACAACAAGATCAAACAGAGTTTGTCAAAGTTTTTCTTTTGTCTCTTTCAGTTTGTCAACTGAATTGCTTGAGGACAAGCAAGGCTTTAAGCTTGGGGAGTTGATACGTCTCTGTCGTATCTACTTATCTGAACTCTTTTGCCCTTGTTTGGGACTCTCATTTGCATGATTTGAATGGAACTAACCCGGACTAACGCTATTTTCAGCAGAATTGCCATGGTGTTGTTTTTGTGCAGAAATAAAAGTTCTCGGAATGTCCTGAAAATTTACGGAGAATTTTTCTGGAATAAAAGAAAAATACCTGCGCAAAGATCCACCGGAGGGGGCGTGCCAGTGAGCCACTAGCCCACAGGCCGCGGCCACCCCCCTAGGCCACGCCGTGAGGTCTTGTGGGGCCCACGTGGCACCACCGCCCCCAAACTCAGCTCTATTTATTCCGTCTCGCCCGGAAAAATATCAGAGAGAAGGATTCATCGCGTTTTACGATACGGAGGTGCCGCCACCTCCTGTTCTTCATCTGGAGGGCAGATCTGGAGTCCGTTTTGGGCTCCGGAGAGGGGAAAATCATCGCCATCATCATCAACAACCTTCCTCCATCGACAATTCCATGATGCTCTTCATCGTTCGTGAGTAATCTCATCGTAGGCTTGCTGGACGGTGATGAGTTGGATGAGTCTGAGACGGTCATAGCCCTCTAGTTGAATCTGATCCTTTTCACGGTTATGAGTCTGAGACGGTCATAGCCCATCTTGCCAAACTATCCGAAATAGCCAACCTTTCACTAATGAGGAGAAGATCTGCCACTACTATATCCTTAAACTATTTCCTTTCTCTCTAAAGGATGACGCTTAAGTCTGGTTCACCTCTCTTGCTCCTCGATGTGTGCGTAGTCCCCAAGAGATGGTCTATTACTTCTGTGAGAAATATTCCCCTGTCCATAAGAAGCAAGCTGCCTTGCAGGAAATATACAACTTTGCTCAACTCCAAGAAGAGAGTCTTCCACAAGCTTGGGGGAGGCTCGTCCAGCTACAGAATGCTTTGCCTGATCACCCTCTTAAGAAGAACGAGATACTTGATATCCGCTATAACGGACTTACCGATGACTCTAGAGACCACCTAGATAGTTGTGCCAGTTGTGTTTTTAGGGAACGAACTGTAGAACAAGCTGAGACTCTACTGAATAACCTCTTGATCAATGATAATGCTTGGACTATTCCTGAACCACCTCCTAAGCCAACTCCTAAGAAGAGAGGTATTCTATTCCTCAGTCCCGAAGATATGCAAGAAGCCGAGAAATCTATGCAAGAGAAAGGCATTAGATCTGAAGATGTCAAAAATCTACCACCTATCGAAGAGATCCATGGTCTCGATAACCCTATACAGGTAGTGGAAGTGAATTCTCTACGTAGGTTTGACGAGAGTGATATTCCTTTTAATAAACCTGCTAGCCTATGCTTTGATGAATTTGACAACTTTGTTGCCAAACAACAGAGTTTCAATGATTATGTTAGCAGACATTTGGAACAAAGTACTCGTATGCTTAGCCATTTAAGTGCTTGCGTAGACAGAAGTGTCAATGCTCTGAAGCTTCTGAGTAAACATGCCTCTATGATTACTACTCAGGTAGAACAAGTACTTAAAGCTCAGAATGACCTGCTCAATGAATTAAATGACAACTCTGTCAGAGTCATTACTAGAGGAGGCAAAATGACTCAGGAACCTTTGTATCCTGAAGGTCATCCTAAGAGAATTGATCAAGATTCTCAAGGAATCAATGCTGATACACCCAGTCATCCTAAGGAGAAGAAGAAGGATGATAGAAACATGCATGCGAGTTCACCAAACACTATCACACTTGAAGAACCTAACGATATTTCTGCGTCTGATGCAGACACACAATCTGGTGATGAACATGAACCTGGTGACAATATGGACAGTGATGTTCATAGTAATGCTCAACCTAGCAATGACGAGGATGTGGAGATTGAACCTACGGTTAATCCTGATAATCCACAACCTAAGAAATATGACAATAATGACTTCACTCCTAGGAAGCATGGTAAATAAAGAGAGCCATGGGTTCAGAGACCTATGCCCTTTCCTCCTAAGCCATCCAAGAAAAAGAATGATGAGGATTTTGAGCGCTTCGTTGAGATGATAAGACCCGTCTTTCTGCAGATGCGGTTAACTGATATGCTCAAGATGTCTCCGTATGCCAAGTAAATTAAAGATATTGTGACTAATAAACAGAAGATACCGGATCTTGAGATCTCCACCATGCTTGCCAACTACACTTTCAAAGGTGGAACTCCTAAGAAACTTGGTGATCCCGTAGTGCCCACTATACCTTGCTCCATTAAAGGAAACTACGTAAGAACTGTCTTATGTGACCTTGGAGCCGGTGTTAGTGTTATGCCACTCTCTCTTTATCGTAGACTTGAATTGGATAAGTTGACACCCACTGAAATTTCTCTGCAAATGGCCGACAAATCAACTGCTTTCCCTATCGATATTTGCGAGGATGTGCCTATTGTGGTTACTAATACCACTATCTTAACAGACTTTTTTATCTTGGATATTCCCGAGGACGATGCCATGGCTATCATCCTCGGAAGACCCTTTTTAAACACTGCAGGGGCTGTTATAGATTGCAACAAAGGCAATGTCACTTTACAGGTCAACCATAATGAGCACACAGTGCACTTTCCGAATAAACGATATCCAGTACATTGCATCAATGCTATCGAAAAGACTTCATCGATTCTCATTGGGAGCTTTGAATGCCCCATTCCTCGTGTCAAGATGAAGTATGATTTGCTTGTTGGGGAGATTCATATCCCCATTGAGGTGACTTAATGGCTATTCGAAAATTCTCCGTTCTCTCTTGCGATTCGAGAAGATTTTGTCATAAGGACTTGATCAATCCCATTGATGTATTTCTTTCAATGACCATGAGACGGATGAATCAAAGAGTCACATAACTCTGTTTTGAGTTTTCCTTTTATGTTGCTTAGAAGAAAAATTATAGAATTAGTTTAGCTTTTCTTGTTTTCTGTTTTATCATCCTGGAGAAAAATACCTCGAAAATAAAAGTTCTCCGATGGTCCTGAAAATTTAGTATCATTTTTTCTGGAATTTTTGAAAATTTCTGGGCGTGAGAGCTCGCGAGGGGGCCTGACCAGTGGGCCACAAGCCCTTGCTCCGCCACCACCCCCCTCGTGGCGGTGGGCAAGCTTGTGGGGCCCACAGGCACCCCCTCCACTCATTCCAGCTCCTAGCCTCTTCTTCCACCTCCAGAAAAAATTGTTTCGCAGCTCAAACCTGTGTTCTTGCTCATTTGGCTATGATTTTCGATCTCCTTGCTCAAAGCACCATTCTTCGAACCGTTTTGGGGAAATTACTCCTTGGTAAGTGACTCCTCCATTGGTCCAATTAGTTTTTGCTCTAGTGCTTTATGCTTTGCGAATTCTTGCTACCTTGGTGACCCTGTTCTTGAGCTAGAAAAGTTGATTTTAGCTGGTCCCAAGTAGTTTTAGCGCGTGATAAGGTCTCTAGGCACTAGTAGGAGCAGTTGCTATTAGTTGAGTTGATCCTTGTTTACTTTTCTTTCGAAGTCTCTAAAAATTTCAGAATTTTTCAGAGCTAGAAAAAGGAAAAGATGAGGAGGTTCTTGAGAGGCTCTTCAAGCCGTAACCACAAGGAGGATGAGAAGAATCACCCCAAGTACGCAGTCCCTCGAGTCACAAAAGTTCGAGCATGCGAGTGGCCAAGTGATGAATTTTAACGCGCCGCCAGACTTTATGAAGACTTTTATTACTTGGTGGAGAACGCAGGTCTTACTGCGTTTGTTGAAGATAAGTGCCCACAATATCTCCTCCTCACCAATATTTTCGTTCAAAGCTTCAACTTTTATCCGAGGAAGAATCCTCCCATGGTTGAGTTCATGATATACAATGTCCCCCAGTGCATGACGCTGCAGGATTTTTGCAATGTATGCAAATTACCTTATGTTGGGGATATCCGTGACCCTCGTCCACGGGACTTGGAGGATTTCATTGGTTCTATTGTTGTTGGAGAGGAGAGAGGAGTGTCTTGCGCTTGAATTGCTAGCATACATTTTCCTGTGCTTCCGTACTTCTCACTATTTGTGGGAAAATGTTTGATTGGCCGTGGGGAGGCTGGATCACTTAGTTCTCCAGACCTTGCGGTTTTGCACGAAGGCCTTTATAACGATAAGACATATAGCTTGGGCGCCATACTAGCTCAACGGTTGAACCTGAACCGTTCTAAAGGTGTTGTCTATGGAGGTATCTGTGCTACCCGTCTTGCTAGAGACTTTGAGATACCCATTAGACTGGGAGAGGAAGGAGAGATGCTTCTCCCTGAGAGATATCTGGATTATGACAGCATGGTTCGCCATGATTTTCTCGATAGAGATGCTAGTAGACGGATGATTTATAACCTGGTGTTTAGTCAGGGTACTTGAGAGACTATTACTTTGCCTGCTCCTTCTTTGTTTGATCTTCATGCAGGCAGGTACATTATTGTGCCCGCGGACATCTACGCATATTGGGGCTTGGCCCAACCACACGCGCTCGTGCCTGAGCCGCCAGTCGAGTACCAGACGCTAGTTTATCAGTGGGAGCCAGAGGAGCTCACACAGCAATGGCACCCACAGTCTGCTCCGGAGTATCCTGGAGCTGGTGATTTCCCAGCATGGGAGTAGACCAAGCTAGGCCAAAAGCCTAAGCTTGGGGGAGTACGTGTTCTCACCGACTTTACATTCATGCTTATGCTTTCACTTTTTTAGCTGGTGTTTACACTTTGCCACTGTATTATCCATGCTAGTTTCTTTTCGTTTTCTTGTTTTCTTGTTTTGTGTCCTTTTGAGAAAACCCGAAAAGATTTTTCTTTCTTCTTTTGCTTGTTGGGAGCTTTCCCGTGTATATAGCTTTCTTTTCCTTTGTGTCAAGGTAGAAGATATTGGTTACAATGCTTAGTGGTTCTTACATGCTTACCTATTTAGCTTTCAAAGAGCCATATTATTTTGTCTTCTCCTTTGTGTTTGCATGCAGATTCAGCTTAGTCCAATGCGCTTATTATCGTTTTCATCGTTCGATCGTGCAAATGAAAGGCAACAATGATGATATATGATGAAGTGACTGAGACTAAAAAGCTGGTATGAACTCTATCTATTTTGTTTTTGTAAATATGACTAGCTTGTCGACCCAGATTTAGCTTTGTTGTGAGAGAACCATGTTTGCAATGACAACTTAGAAATCATAGTTTCTGATGCCATGCTTATTTAGCTGAGAGCTTATAATGGTTTGTCTTGATTGCCAACATAGATTTTGAGATGACGATGATGTAGTATGATAGGATGGTATTCTCCTTTGAATGTTTCAACTGGCTTGACTTGGCGCATGTTCATGCATGTAGTTGAAACAAAATCAACACAGCCTCTATGATGTTAGTATTCATGGTGTTTTATATCATGTTCATGCTTGCATTCAATTTTAGTCAAACTCATTGCATTTTGATGACTGTTGTCGCTCTCTAGTTGGTCGCTTCCCAGTCTTTTGCTAGCCTTCACTTGTACTAAGCGGGAATACTGCTTGTGAATCCACTTCCATGAAACCAAAAGTTTTTCCATGAGAGTCCACCATACCTACCTATTTGCGGTATCTACCTGCCGTTCCAAGTAAATTTGCATGTGCCCCTCTCTAAACCTTCAAGAAATAATCTGTTTTGCATGCCCGAACCGCTCATGTGGTGACAGAGGGCTATTGGTATTTCCATGCTAGGAGTGTTATCCTCGACATGTGTTTATTCACAGTCATTCACGAGAAAGGGGCCGGTATTTGGGATGCCCAGTTCCACGCTTAAATCGAAAACATAACTATAAAACAAGACTCCCCCCGGATTGATGTTAGTATGGACGGTACCCGAGGATTCGGCTAGCCGTGGAGTGTGATTGATTGGTGGTGGGGGAGTTAAAACTTTACTTTTCTGTTTGGGAACCGCCTATAGCATGACTAGCATGGAAGATATTGAGAACTCTTGGTCATTGCGTTGACAATGAAAGCATGCCACCCAAAATTATTATCTGTGTTTTCAAAGCTTGAGCTCTGGCACCTCTGCAAATCAATGCTTCCCTCTGCGAAGGGCCTGTCTATTTATTTTCCTGTCGAGTCATCCTCCACTTATTTAAGCACCAATTAGAGAGCACCTCTGTCATTTTTACACTTTGCTTTTGATTGATATTGAGTATGACTATGACTGGATCATCGTTGCTATGAATTACAATGTTTAGTCAGCCCTTGATCTTTGAAAGTGCTCTGCGTTTATGTTTTGCGGTCTCAGAAAGAGCTAGCGAGATACCACCTATTCATATTGCTTCATGCTTGTTTTGATTGAAGTGTTGGTATTTGAAACTCATTATTATTTGCTCGTTAGCTGATTATGCCATTGATATTAGTTTACCGTGAGACCTTTGTGTCATTTGCTTATGTGGTTAACTTGTGATCTAGCTGAAATACTGGTTATGAGTTAGACATAGTTGCAACAACAAGATCAAACAGAGTTTGTCAAAGTTTTTCTTTCTCTCTCAGTTTGTCAACTGAGTTGCTTGAGGACAAGCAAGGTTTTAAGCTTGGGGGAGTTGATACGTCTCCATCGTATCTACTTTTCCAAACTCTTTTGCTCTTGTTTTGGACTCTAATTTGCATGATTTGAATGGAACTAACCTGGACTGACGTTGTTTTCAGCAGAATTGCCTTGGTGTTATTTTTGTGCAGAAATCAAAGTTCTCCAAAGGTCCTGAAAATTTACGGGGAGCAGTTTTGGAAAATATTAAAAATATCTGCGCCAAGTTCCACCTCAGGGGGTGGGCGAGTGGGCCACAAGCCCCTGCTCCGCCACCACCCCCCTAGTGGCGGTGGGCAGGCTTGTGGGGCCCACAGGCACCTGCCGCCCCCAACTCCAGCTCTATAAGTTGCCTTTCGTCCCAAAAAAATAAAAAGAGAAATTTTCGTCGCCTTTTCGATACGGAGGCGCCGCCACCACCTGTTCTTCATCTGGAGGGCAGATATGGAGTCCGTCTTGGGCTCCGGAGAGGGGGAATCGTCGCTATCGTCGTCATCAACTTTCTTCCCTCTCCAATTCCATGAAGCTCTTCGTCGTTCGTGAGTAATCTATTCGTAGGTTCGCTGGGCGGTGATGAGTAGGATGAGATCTATCATGTAATCGAGTTAGTTTTGATGGGATTGATCTCTAGTATCCACTATGTTCTGAGATTGATGTTGCTACTACTTTGCCATGCTTAATGGTTGTCACTAGGGCCCGAGTGCCATGATTTCAGATCTGAAATTATTACGTTGTCACCAATATATGTGTGTTTTAGATCCGATCTTGCAAGTTTTAGTTACCTACTATGTGTTATGATCCGGCAACCCCGGAGTGACAATAGCCGGACCACTCTGAGTGATGACCATAGTTTGAGGAGTTCATGTGTTCACCAAGTGCTAATGCGTTGGTCCGGTTCTTTATTAAAAGGAGAACCTTAATATCCCGTAGTTTCCTTTTGAACCCCGCTACCACGGGAGGGATGGACAATACATGTCATGCAAGTTCTTTTCCCTAAGCACGTATGACGACACACGGAATGCATGCCTACATCACATTGACGAACGGGAGCTAGCCACTTATCTCTCCATGTTATAGTTGTTGCATGATGAATATCATCCAAACGAATCACCGACCCATTGCCTACGAGTTTCTCCTACTACTGTTGTTACTTGTTTTGCTCTGCTGCTGCTACTACTATTGCTACTGTTGGTACTTGTCTTGCTCTGCTGCTGCTACTACTGTTGCTACTGTTGTTACTTGTCTTGCTCTACTGTCGCTTGCTATTGTTGCTACTTGCTACTGTTGTCACCATTGTTGTTCCTTGCCACTGTTATTGCTCGTTACATTGCTGCTACCTGTCACATTGTTGGTTCGCTGGTCGTTTACGGGAACTGACAACTTCTGTCAATGCGGCAACGGAGGCGCCATTGATACAATCGTTAGGAATAGTCTGCCGTCAACAGACCGTTTCTGACACCGTTGTTATCATACTACTTCGCTGTTACTACTGTGCTTGCACATACTAATCTTTCAGGTGTGGTTGAATCCGACAAATTCAGCTGCTAATACTCAAGAGTATTCTCTCACCTCCTGACTGGCTTATCAACAAATTGCGTCGAATAGTCTACCCTCGAAAACTGCTGCGAACCCACGCGCTGGTGGGCCGTCAACAACATTCTTCCAGTTTCATTGCCGGGGAGTGCTAGCAGCAATCTTCTGGTGCCGTTGCAGGAGAAGGTTTGTTGTCATAAGCATTCGTCTAGCTAACGCCATAGATTGCACGATCACTAATACTTGAGAATATTCTTTCGCTTCCCCTTGAGTCGAATCAATAAATTTGGGTTGAATACTCTACCCTCGAAAACTGTTGCGATCCCTATACTTGTGGGTTATCAAGACCTTTTTCTGGTGCCGTTGCAGGGGAAGCACATCTATATTCTCTGAGTCACTTGGGATTTACGTCTGCTGATCACTTTGAGGAATCTGAAAGATCCAAGAACTAAAGTCTTGCCCTCAACTACGAGGGCACGTAAGGAACTACCATCTAGCTCTACACTTTGATTCACCTTCAGTTATGAGTAAGTTTGCGACACCACCTCCTGCTAGAAATCTTGATATGTCGCCTGTGCTTGATGATGCTACTTGTGGTGCCCATGATGCTTATGATGATGCTATGCTTGATACTTCTTTGCCTGATGATGCTATGCTTGATACTGCTTTGCCACTAGGTGCATTCCTTGATGCACAAATTGCTAGAGTTGCTGCTAGATGTGATGATACTTCTGAAACTGCTCGTACTATTGAAGTAGAACCTGCTATTTTGCCTGCTAGAACTATCTCTCCTAGACCTAAATTGCCTGATATGCCTAAGCGTTATGTTATGAAGGGAGAGATAGATGAGGATTTTCTTGCGTGTAAGGATAGCTATGATGTTGAGAAACTACTGCTCAAGTGGAAACAAAAATCTCTGAACCCTAGGATGAAATATGACCCGAAGTTTGCTACTTCGCCTATCTTTGTGACCGATAAGGATTATGAATTCTCTGTCGAACCTGAGTTAATCACTCTGGTCAAATCTGATCCTTTTCACGGTTATGAGTCTGAAACGGTTGTAGCCCATCTTACCAAACTGCACGATATAGCCACCCTATTCACTAGTGTGGAAAAGATTCGCCACTACTATATCCTCAAGTTGTTTCCTTTCTTGCTAAAGGATGATGCTAAGACTTGGTTCACTTCTCTTGCTCCTCGTTGTGTGCGTAGCCCCCAGGATATGGTCTACTACTTCTCTAAAAAATATTACCATGTCCATAAGAAGCAAGCTGCCTTGTAGGAAATATACAACTTTACGCAAGTTGAAGAAGAGACTCTCCCACAAGCTTGGGGGAGGCTCGTCCATATACTGAATGCTTTGCCTGATCACCCTCTTGAGAAGAATAAAATACTTGATATCTTCTATAATGGACTTACCAATGCTTCTAGAGACCACCTAGATAGTTGTGATGGTTGTGTTTTTAGGGAAGAAACCGTAGAACAAGCTGAGATCCTATTGAATAACATCTTGTGCAATGAGAATGCTTGGACTATTCTTGGACCACCTCCTAATCCAACTCCGAAGAAAATAGGTATTCTATTCCTCAGTCCGGAAGATATGCAAGAAGCTAAGAAATCTATGCGAGAGAAAGGCATTAAATCTGAAGATGTCAAAAATCTACCACCTATCGAAGAGATCCATGGTCTTGATAACCTGATACAGGTAGTAGAAGTAAATTCTCTGCGTAGGTTTGATGAGAGTGATATTCCATTTGATAAACCTGCTAGCCTATGCCTGGATGAATTTGATAACTTTGTTGCCCAACAACAGAGTTTCAATGATTATGTTAGCAAACAATTGGAATAGAATGCTCGTATGCTTAGTCATTTAAGTGCTTGTGTGGACAGAAACGTCAATGATCTTAAGCTCCTGAGTAAACATGCCTCTATGGTTACTACTCAGGTAGAACAAGTACTTAAGGCTCAGAATGACTTGCTCAATGAGTTGAATGACAATTCTGTTAGAGTCGTCACTAGAGCTGGTAGAATGACCCAGGAACCCTTGTATCCTCAGGGTCATCCTAAGAGAATTGGACATGATTCTCAAGGAGTTAGCACTGATGCACCTAGTCATCCTATAAACAAGAAGAAAGATGAGAGGAGCCTGCACGCTAGCAACCCAGATGCTGATACACCTGAGAGTCCAAATGATGTCTCTGTTTCTGATGCCGAGACACAATCTAGTGATGAACATGATCTTAATGATAATATCAATAGTGATGTTCATGCTGATGCTCAACCTAGCAACGATAAGGATGTGGAGATTGAACCTGTTGATCTTGATAACCCACAGCCTAAGAATAGAAGATACGATAAGAATGACTTTGCTGCTAGGAAGCATGGTAAAGAAAGGGAACCATGGGTTCAGAAACCCATGCCCTTTCCTCCCAAACCATCCAAGAAAAAGGATGATGAAGATTTTGAGAGATTTGTTGAAATGATTAGACCTGTCTTTCTGCAAATGCGTTTGACAGATATGCTCAAAATGTCTCCGTATGCTAAGTACATGAAAGATATTATGACTAATAAGAGGAGGATACCTGAGGTTGAGATTTCCACCATGCTTGCCAACTATACCTTCAAGGGCGGAACTCCCAAGAAACTAGGTGATCCCGGAGTGCCCACTATACCTTGCTCCATTAAAGGTAACTACATTAGAACTGCTTTATGTGACCTTGGAGCTGGTGTTAGTGTTATGCCTCTCTCTCTTTATCGTAGACTTGAACTGGATAAGTTGACACCCACTGAAATCTCTCTGCATATGGCCGACAAATGAACTGCTTTCCCTATCGGCATTTGCAAGGATGTGCCTGTTGTGGTTGCCAACGTTACTATCTTAAGAGACTTTGTTATCTTGGGTATTCCCGAGGACGATGCCATGGCAGTCATCCTGGGAAGACCCTTTTTAAACACTGCAGGGGCTGTTATAGATTGCAACAAAGGCAATGTCACTTTCCATGTCAACGGTAATGAGCATACGGTGCACTTTCCGAAGAAACAATATCGAGTACATTGCATCAATGCTATCGAAAAAACTTCATCGATTCTTATTGGGAGCTTTGAATGCCCTATACCTCCTGTTAAGATGAAGTATGATTTGCTTGTTGGGGAGATACACATCCCCATTGAGGTGACATTGTGACTATTCGAAAAATTCTCCGTGTCCTTTTGCAATTCGAAAAAGTTTGTCAAGGAGACTTGATCAAGATCATTGACGGATTTCTTTCGATGACCATGGGATGGATGAATCGAGGAGTCACAAACCTCTGTTCCAATCTTTCATCTTCGGTTGCTTAGAAGAAAAATGATAGATTTAGTTTAGTTTTCCCTGTTTTCTCTTTTAGCGTCCCGTAAAAAATTACCCGGAAAATAAAAGTTCTCCGAACGTCCTGAAAATCAAGTATGATTTTTTCTGGAATTTTTGAAAAATACTGAGACGAAGAGCTAGTCTGGGGGTTGCTCAATGGGCCACAAGCCGTGGAGGCTCGGGCACCCCCCTGGCCACGCCTACCTGGCTTGTGGGGCCCACGTGCACACCCTCGACACATTCTACCTCTCATCTGCTTCTCCTACCTCCAGAAAAAATCGTTTCGCAGCTCAAACCCGTGTTCTTGCTCTTCTTGCTGGGATTTTCGATCTCCTTGCTCAAAGCACCATTCTCCGAACTGTTTCGGGGAAATTACTCCTTGGTAAGTGACTCCTCCATTGGTCCAATTAGTTTTTGCTCTAGTGACTTATACTTCGCGTATTTTTTCTGCCTTGGTGACCATGTTCTTGAGCTTTGCAAGCTAATTTTAGCTGGTCCCAAGTGGTTTTGATGCGTAATATGGCCTCTAGGCACTTGTTGGAGTAGTTGCTACGAGTTTCGTTGAGCCTTGTTCACTTTTCCTTAGAATCACTAAAATTTCAGAAATTTTCAAAGATAGAAAAGGGAAAAGATGAGGAGGTTCTTAAGAGGCTCTTCAAGCCGTGACCCCAAGGATGATGGAAGTGAGAAGAAACCCAAGTATCAGGTCCCTTGAGTTGCAGAAGTTCGAGCGTGCGAATGGCTAAGCGATGTGTTATTATGCGCCACCGGACTTTATGAGGACTTTTACTACTTGGTGGACAACGCAGGCCTTACCGCCTTCGTTGAAGATAAGTGTCCGCAATACCTCCTCCTCACTAATATCTTTGTACAAAGCTTTAACTTCAATCCGATGAAGAATCCTCCTATGGTTGAGTTCAAACTTTATGATATCCCCCAGCGGATGTCACTTCAGGATTTTTGCAAAGTTTGCAAATTACCTTATGTTGGGGATATTCATGAACCTCGTCCACGGGACTTGGAGGCTTTCATCGATACAATTGTTGTAGGAGAGGAGAGAGGAGTGTCTTGCGCTAGAGCTGCTAGCATTCATTTTCCCGTGCTTCTGTACTTCTCATTATTTGTGGGAAAATATTTGATTGGCCGTGGGAAAGCTGGGTCACTTAGTTCTCCAGATCTTGCGATCTTGCGAGAAGCCCTTTATAATGAGAAAACTTATAGCTTGGGCGCCATAGTAGCTCAACGGTTCAACAGGGACCATTCCAAAGGCATTGTCTATGGAGGTATCTATGCTACTCGTCTTTCTAGACACTTTGAGATACCTATTAGACTGGAAAAGGAAGAAGAAATTCTTCTTCCCGAGAGATAAATAGATTACGATAGCATGGTTCGCCATGACTTTCTTGATAGAGATATAAATAGAAGGATGATTTATAACCTAGTGTTTAGTCAGGGTACTCGTGAGACTATTACTTTGCCTGCTCCTTCTTTGTTCAATCTTCATGCAGGCAGGTACATTATTGTGCCCTCGGACATCTACGCATATTGGGGCCTAGCCCAGCCACAAGTGCCCGTGCCCGAGCCACCAGTCGAGTAACAGACGCCAGTTTATCAGTGGGAGCCGGAGGAGCTCACACAGCAGTGGCATCCTGAGTCCACTCCGGAGTACCCAGGAGCTGGTTATTTCCCTCCTTGGGAGTAGACCAACTTAGGCCAAAAGCCTAAGCTTGGGGGAGTACGTGTTTTTCACCGACTTTATATGCTTGCTTATGCTTTCACTTTGTTAGTCGGTGTTCACACTTTGCCAATGTATCATCCATGCTAGTTTATTTTATTTTTCTTGTTTTCTTTTCGTGTGTCTGTCTAGTTTGACAAAATCCAAAAAGATTTTCTTTTCTTCTTTTTGCTTGTTGGGAGCTTTCCCATGTAAATAGTTTTCTTTTTCTTTGGGTCAAGGTAGAAGACCATGGTTACAATGTTTAGTGGCTCTCGCATGCATATCTGTTTATTTGTTAAAGGGCCATATTACTTTGTCTTCTCCTTTGTGTATGCTTGCAGATTCCAGCTTAGTCCAATGCACGAGCACTCTTATTATTCTTCACATCATTCGGTCGTGCAAGTGAAAGGCAGTAATGACGATATATGATTAAGTGACTGAGCCTGGAAAAGATGGTATGAACTCGGTCTATTTTGTTTTTGTAAATATGACTAGCTCATCGTTCCTGATTCAGCTTTGTTGTGAGAGAAACATGTTTGCGATGACAACTTAGAGATCATAGTTTCTGATGCCATGCTTAATTAGCTAGGAGCTTACAATGATTGGTCTTGGATGCCCACATGAATGTTGAGATGACTATGATGTAGTATGATAGGATGGTATCCGCCTTTGAATGATTCAAGTGGCTTGACTTGGTGCATGTTCATGCATGTAGTTGAAACAAAATGAACATAGCCTCTATGATATTCATGTTCATGTTGATTTGTGTCCTACTCATGCTTGCAGTCAATGTTAGTTAATCTCAATGTATTTTGATGACCGTTGTCGCTCTCTAGTTGGTCGCTTCCCAGTCTTTTGCTAGCCTTCACTTGTACTAAGCAGGAACACTGCTTGTGCATCCACTTCCATAAACCCAAAGTTGTTCCATATGAGTCCACCATACCTACCTATATGCGGTATCTACCTACCGTTCCAAGTAAATTTGCATGTGCCACTCTCTAAACCTTCAAGAAATAATCCGTTTTGCATGCCCGGACCTCTCATGTGGTGACAGGGGGCTATCAGTATGTTCCATGCTAGGCATGTTATCCTTGATATGTGTTTATTCACTATCATTCACGAGAAAGGGGCGGTGATTGGCATTCATAATTCCATGCTCAAATCGAAAAGATAATTACAAACAAAACTCCCCCTGGATTGATGTTGGTATGGACGGCACCCTACGATTCGGCTAGTCGTGGAGTGTGATTGATCGGTGGTGGGGGAGTCAAAACTTTACTTTTCTGTTTGGGAACGGCCTATGGCATGTGTAGCGTGGAAGATGGTGAAAACTCTTAGTCATTGCGTTGACAATGAAAACATGCCACCCAAAATTATTATCTCTTTTTTCAAAGCTTGAGATCTAGCACCTCTGCAAATCAATGCTTCCCTCTACGAAGGGCTTGTCTATCTTTGTTCCTGTTGAGTCATCCTCCTCTTATAAAAGCACCAATTAGATAGCACCTCTGTCATTTTTATGATTTGCTTTTAACTGTGTTGAGTATGACTGTGACTGGATCTTCTTTGCCATGAATTACAATGTTTAGTCAGCCCTTGGTCTTTGAAGGTGCTCTGCATTTATGTTTTGCGGTATCAGAAAGAGCTAGCGATATACCATCTGTTCGTACTGCTTCATGATTGTTTTGATTGAAGTGTTGACGTTTGAGACTTATTATTATTTGCTCACTAGTTGATTATGCCATTGATATGAGTTTACCGTGAGACCTTGATGTCATTTGCTTATGTTGTTTGCTTGTGATCTTGCTGAAATTCTGGTTATGAGTTAGACCTAGTTGCAACAACAAGATCAAACAGAGTTCGTCAAAGTTTTTCTTTTGTCTCTTTCAGTATGTCAACTAAATTGCTTGAGGACAAGCAAGGCTTTAAGCTTCGGGGAGTTGATACGTCTCCGTCGTATCTACTTTTCCGAACTCTTTTGCCCTTGTTTTGGACTCTAATTTGCATGATTTGAATGGAACTAACCCGGACTAACGTTGTTTTCAGCAGAATTGCCATGGTGTTGTTTTTGCGCAGAAATAAAATTTCTCATAATGACCTGAAAATTTACAGAGAATTGTTCTGGAATTTATGAAAAATACTGGCGCAAGAATCAGCGGGGGAAGTGGAGTCGTGAGCCCAGAAGCCCACCAGGCGCCCCCCCCCCCCTGGCCGCGCCTGGCAGGCTTGTGGGCCCCACAAAGCTCCACCGCCTCCAAATCCAGCTCTATTTAGTCCGTCTCGTCCGGAAAAATATCAAGGAGAAGAGTTCATCGCGTTTGACGATACGGAGCCACCGCCACCTCTTGTTCTTCCTCTAGAGGGCAGATCTGGAGTCCGTTCTAGGCTCCAGAGAGGGGAGATCGTCGCCATCGTCATCATCAACCTTCCTTCATTGCCAATTCCATGATGCTCTTCACCATTCGTGAGTAATCTCATCGTAGGCTTGCTGGATGGTGATGGGTTGGATGAGATCTATCATGTAATCGAGTTAGTTTTGACGGGGATTGATCCCTAGTATCCACTATGTTATGAGATTGATGTTGCTAGTACTTTGCCATGCTTAATGCTTGTCACTAGGGCCCGAGTGCCATGATTTCAGATCTGAACCTATTATGTTGTCGCCAATATATGTGTGTTTTAGATCCTATCTTGCAAGTTGTAGTCACCTACTATGTGTTATGACCCGGCAACCCCGGAGTGACAATAGCCGGAACCACTCCCGGAGATGACCATAGTATGAGGAGTTCATGTATTCACCAAGTGTTAATGCGTTGGTCCGGTTATTTATTAAAAGGAGAACCTTAATATCCTGTAGTTTCCATTTGGACGCCGATGCCACGGCAGGGATGGACAATAGATGTCATGCAAGTTCTTTTCCCTAAGCACGTATGACTACATACGGAATACATGCCTACATTAGATTGGCGAACTGGAGCTAGTTACATATCTCTCCGTGTTATAACTATTACATGATGAATAGCATCCGGCATAATCATCCATCACCGATCCAATGCCTACAAGTCTTTTCCTACTGGTCCTTGCTATGTTACTTTGTTGCTACTGCTGTCACTGATTCTAGTGTGACTCTGTTGCTACTGCTGTTACTTTGCTGCTACGGGTTACTGTTGCTATTGCTGCTATCATACTACTTTGCTACTGATACTTTGCTGCAGATACTAAATCTTTCAGGTGTGGTTGAATTGACAACTCAACTCCTAATACTGGAGAATATTCTTTTGCTTCCCCTTGAGTTGAATCAATAAATTTGGGTTGAATACTCTACCCTCGAAAACTGTTGCGATCCCCTATACTTGTGGGTTATTACATCACTGGACAATGGTCAAAATTACCCGTACATGACTAATGAAATGTTTCTCCATTATGGAGGTGGTAAAGAGTTCGCCGTAAAAACATAGATGAAAGCTTTGACACCAGTCCAAGTGACTATGAGTAGCAAACCGGATACGTATAGTGGATCAGTCATTTGGAATAGCTCCAAGCTGAGTGTGGTAGTAGCTTCTACAGTATGACATAGAGATTTTCAAAGTTCAAACGGATCTGAATGTTACCCACCTATTGATTGAAACCTTTCTCACAAGCAAAACATGATCAAACCCCAAAACTCATTGGTGTTAATCACATGGCAATGTGACCTAGATTATTGACTCTAGTGCAAGTGGCAGAGTATTGGAAATATACCCTATAAGCAATAGTAAAGTAGTTTTTATCATATTTCCTTGTTGATGATAATCATTTATTATCCATGCTAAAATTGTATTGACCAGAAACATAATTTCATGTGTGGATATATAAACAACACCATGTCCCTACTGAGACTCTACTAGACTAGCTCATTGATGAGAGAAGGTTATGGTTTCCTAACCATGGACATGAGTTTTCATTTGATAAACGGGATCACATCATTACGATAATGATGTGATGGAGAAGACCCAACCGTAAGTATAGCATTTCAGCATATCACTTAGTTTGTTGCTACTCCACTTTCTTCATGGCAAGTATCTCTTCCTAAGATTATGAGATCATGCAACACCCTAACACCAGAGGAATTCCTTGTGTGTATCAACCATCACTCTATAACTAGGTGATCATAAAGCTGCTCCATTGGTATCTCCGAGGAGTCTCGTAGGTTGGCATGGATCAAGACTAAGATTTTTCACTTCGTATGACAGAGAGGTATCTCTAGGCCCTCTCGGTAATACAACTTCACAAGAAGCTTGCAAGAAACATAACTAAGGCTTTATTCATAGGATCTTGTATTACGGAGCGAGTAAAGAGACTTGCCAGTAACGAGGTTGAACTAGGTATGAGATACCAATGATTGAATTTCGAGCAAGTAACATACCGATGGACAAAGCAAACTGCTTACAGGATTGATTGAGTCCTTGACATCATGGTTCGACCGGTAGAGATCTTCATGGAATATGTAGGAACCAATATGCGAATCTAGGTCTCGCTATTTGTTATTAACCACACAGGTGTCTGGGTCATGTCTACATGATTCTCGAACCCGTAGAATCTACACGCTTAACGTTCGATGATGATATAGTATTATTGGGATAGCTATGTTGGTGAGAGACTCTTATTCAGAGTCCCTTATGAGATCCTGGAAGTGCTGAGCAGCTCTGGAATAGTCCAGAGGTAAAGATTCATATATGGCAAATTGGTATTCGGGTTCTGGAATAGTTCCAGGTTTTCCTGATTTTGGTCAGGAATGCCAAAAGGTGTTCCACGAGTCCACCGGGGAGGTCCATCTTCCCCGGAGGGGCACATGGGCTGAGAGAGGGGGCGCACTAGCCCCTAGTGGGATAGCACCACCGTCGCGGTCGCCACGTCGTCATGCTACGAGAGATCCCATCTACTAATCCTCCCTCGTTCGCTCGAAGCTGAGACGTCATCGAGATGCACGTGTGCTGAACACGGAGGTGTCTTCCATTCGGCGCTTGATCGGGACGGATTGCGATTGGATTGTGAAGACATACGACTACATCAAACATGTTTTTAACGCTTCTCTTAACGGCCTACAAGGGTACATAGACATACTATCCCTCTCGTTTTATGCGTCTCCATAGATGTATGTTTGAAATTTATATGGATTTATTTTTCCATGCAACATTCCCCAACACATGTGAACTTCATAGTGCTCCAAAATAGCACGGAGGAAGGCAGAAAGTGGGGGCCCCAGACAAGTGGCGAGTAAGGTGACGAAGGAGGCCACGCCTATGACATCGGCCTCGCTCGTACGAGCTACTTTGAGTCGAGCTGGCCCCCACTCGTTTCTCTCCCCGCCAACGAGGTGCTAGACCTTGTCGAGTCCCTCGTCGTTCGTGAGGCAAATCCTATCGTTGATGATCTGGGCAAAGTGATATTTCGCTCCCTTCCGGCTTCGCCACGTTTTTCCGCGGTGCCATCGGGGAAGCAAGGAGGCATTTGCTTTGTGATAAGTGGCAAGGCGTGGGATTCACTGTTGGTTGATGTTTCATATTTTTATTCAGCAGGAGCGGGAGCTGGAACCGCTTGTCGATCAAGGAACTTTTTCCTCTTTTCACTCATCCCAGTCACGGAATTATGAAGAAAGAATCAAGGAGACGCCAGCACATGTTGACGGTTCAGTGCATCACCATAGTGATGGCCTGCGAGGCCGGGATATGTGAATAGGATATCGCCACATTGAAGGCCGACGACACTTGTTGAACCCTCTCCGGTCTGTGGTACCATTCCTCCTCCTTCGTATGCCACGGAGGTTACAATCGTATAATGAGCCTGGGGCTACTGTCACACCAATGTATTATGAGGTATCCATGACCGGACGACAGAGAGGTTCTACCGACGTGCCTTGGTGGGAAAAGAGCAAAGACGGTGGTAACAGGGGTACCGAAAGACAATTTGGGATGTTTCCTCTCCTGGAAAGGCTTCCTGGGAGGTGTTCCTAGGCGCCCACTCCAAGATGAAATAACAAGTTCAGCACATCGGTAAGAAGGCAGGTTGTCCCTACGGACATAGCGTGGAACATAAATAATAGGATTTGAATTTGGGAGGCCTACCGATGACTTCATACACTTCAAAGATCATCATAAGTGTTGCAGGATGGCCCGCATGAGCATGTCACAGGGTCTCACTATAGCATGTTATGGTGTATAGGGGGTAACTTCAGTGGATGAAGGTGAAGGGATAGATTCCCTCTTCGACCAACTTCGTCCCTCGCTCCATGTGTATAAATAGAGAGAGAACAGGACCGCGCCAGAGGTCGATCTTTTGACCTTGTAACAGACACATTGTAACTCTGTACCATTCCAATACAAAACAAAGTAGTAGTAGGCTATCACACCAAGAAGGTGGCTCAATCCTAGGTAGTTCTTTGTGTTCATCTGGAGTTCTTCCAGCAAATTTCCTACATGCCTTAGTATTGCTAGATGTGTTTAGTCCTGGCCAAACTCTCAAAGGGGTGTTGCTCATAATGCATATGAAGATTCTTAGCAATTGACAAAGACGACATGATTTGACCAAATATTTTAGTGACCCCGCAGAAGTACATGGTTTATTGGCAACAGAATTCCAGGTCGTCCAAATATTATTTTTTTGCAAATATGAGCCCATGCAGATTGACCAAGCACACTCAAGTATTTGATTCCCATCCTCTAATTATGCATGGCAACCCACAATTTCCATTTAATATGATTTCTTGTTTAGTTATAGAGCTCACAATCCCCCATTTTCTTTAATTATGGTAGTTCACAATCCCTCCATTAGGCCTTGTTTGGTAGAGGGGTATTTCCATCCCCAAGGGCGGTGGGGATTTCAGGGCATTTGATCAATCTCTCTCTTCCACCGAATCTCCTCAAATTCCCTTGAATCCCTAATCCCCCTCTACACATGTTCCTCTTTGTATAGAAGTGTTGTTTGATATGCAAGGTTTGCAGATTGATATAATATGCTGCAAAACATGCAAAAATCCAATATTTATAAGCAAAACAGCATTATAGAATAAACAACTTGCTACGAGTAGAATCCACACACAAAACTAATCATTTGCTACAGAATTGTAGTAACACTGTGATGATCGCCAAGCTCATGCTAGGTGACGTCGCTCTGGAATCCGTCATATTAGGGATCGGCTTATACACTCTCAAGGCTAGTTGTAGGTTATGAATCAACAATTACAATGGTGGAGGTACATGAATCGAGCTAGGTTTGGGAGGAGGAAGAAAGGGGAAAATAGCCGCCGCCTCATCGTATGGATGTTGTGCTCCACGCGCGTGCTCAGTTAAGTAGCGGGGTCTCTCCCTGGGCCGAAATTAGCGTACCCAGGTTGGGCCTTGCACCTTGGGGTTGGGCCTCCTCAACCGAGCGGGCCTGACGCTAGTGTCGTCAGTGTCACTGGCGTGTGGGTCGCTGGCCAGCGGGCCCCTTGAATAGGTATGCCGACATCCCCCTCTTCTTGCGTCGAGGCTTGACCCCAAGCCTGTGCATGCTGGAACCAAGCTACGAGACTCGCCTTGTCTTCCCAGGTATCACCCAACGCGTCTGAGTTAGACCAATTAATCTTCAAATATTCGCGCAGGCCTCTATTCTTCTTGCGCCAACGCGTTTGAAGGACTGCGACGGGGACAGCTAGATCATCAAAAGAGTGCGGAAGATGAGTTTCAACAGTCGTACCAGGAATCAGCGCGCATCATAGAAGAGAGACCTGAAAAATGGGTGCACTATTGCCTCACGTGGGAGCTGAAGTTTGAATGCCACTTTGTTGATCTTTTAGATGATAGGAAAAGGCCCATAGTACTTGTATGCAAGCTTGTGGTTTTCCCTCGATGCCACAGAAGTCTGTTTATATGGTTGGAGTTTAAGATAGACCTGATCGCCCACCTTGAAGGTGCGATAGGAGCGCCTCTTTCTGCTTGGTGTTTCATCACTTCCTTTCCTCTATTGAGATCCTGATGAAGGGATTGTTGCACTGTCTCCCGTTCTTCAACCCACGACTTGAGTGCTAGGACTGAGCAAGCGGTATCTGCTGAAAGCCCCCAATGCTGAGGTTCGTATCCAAACATGGCTTTGAATGGTGTCATGCTGATGGCCGAGTGGTGAGCGTTGTTGAACCAGAATTGGGCCAGATGTATCCAGAAGCTCCAGCGACGAGGGCAGGATTGAGTAATGCAACGCATAAAAGTTTCCACACACTGGTTGACTCTCTTTGTCTAGCCATCAGTCTATGGGTGGTTGGCGGTGCTGAGCCTCAACTCTGTGCCTGATGCCTTAAAAAGCTCCTATCGGAAGTGGCCCGTGAATACTGGATCTCGGTCGGATATGATAGTTGATGGCAGGCCATAGATTTTGTCTATTTGCTGCGCGTACAACTGGCCACTGTCGCTACCGTGTAGGGGTGTGCCAAAGGTATAAAGTAACTGAACTTAGTGTGAGTATCCACAATGACCCAAAGGCAGTTGAACTTACTGGATTGACTCTGACAGCCTGTCTTATTAGGGATGATAGACTAATCATATCAATGAGAAATTCCTTCTTTTCCGGGAGCCCATTCGAATAGAACTCCCAGGTTAAGCGTGATCGGCTTGGAGTAGTTTTAGGATGGGTGACCACTGGGAAGTTGATCCCAGGTGCACATGAGTAAGCACAGAGTGCGCAAAGAAGACTAGTATTGATATGTGGGGCCAGTCTAGATCCCGCCAGGAGTAACGACCACCGGCGAGTGTGTCCGGAGCGTTACACAAACCGTCCACGAAATCCATAAAATCAGTTCCCATGGTTGGCATGGAATTGGAAGAAGATGAGCAATCCCGGTGATGTTGTGCGGTCCAACTTTGCTTGCTGACATACTGTGCAAGCCCGCACATAGTGTTGAATCTAAGCCTTCATCTTCGGACAAGCGAATAGCCTGCAAATGCACCTGTAGATGATGGGGAACCCTGAGTGACCCCGATGCGGCTGTCGTGGAAGGCTTGGATGATTCTCTGCTGAAAGCTCGTACCTCCACCCTGCCAAATCCTGCCTCGGAATCAAAGAAGTCTGTGTTATAACTGCAGCCTGCCTTTTGGGTCTTCTTTGACTGCTAACTGCTCCAATAGTTTGGTTGCCTGTGGGTTGTTGTTGTAGCTGGCGATGACATCTTCCAACCACCTGGGTTGCACAAAGGTGACGGTTGAGAGAAAATCACTGGGCTGAGCGCGAGATAAGGCATGTGCATCGGTGTTGTGGGTGCCCTTCTTGTACCGGATACAATATCTCAGCCCCAACAGCTGAGTAAAATCTTTCTATTGCCATGGTGTTGTAAGGCATTGCTCCTCCAAGTGAGTTAAGCTCTTTTAGTCCGTCCAGATCTCGAACTCTGCATGCTGCAAATATGGGCGCCACTGATCCACTACTTCTATGATGGCAAGGTACTCCTTATCATAAGTGGAGAGTCCCTGGTACCTTGGGCCGAGAGCTTTGCTCATGAAGGCGATTGGATGACCCTGCTGTTCAAGTATTGCTCTGATGCCCTTCTCACTGGCATCTATCGCGACTGTGAAGTTCAGGTCGAAATTGGGCAGAGCCAGCACCGGAGCCGATGCGAGTTGCTACTTCACCACCTGGAAGGCGGTCTCCGTGTTGGATGTCCACACAAATGGCACCCCATTCTTGAGAAGATTGCACGGCTTCATCGCAATCACTCCGAAGTTGCGCACAAAACGGTGGTAGTACCCAGCCAATCCTAGGAAACTGCGGACTCCTTTGACATTTGTTGGTGTGGACCATTGTACCACTGTTGTGATCTTGGAAGGGTCTATTGCCACCCCACGGGCGCTAATGATGCGCCCCACGTAAGCTATCTGCTTTTATCCAAAAGCACATTTGTTGAACTTGACCTTACAAATGTCTCTGCGCAGCAGCTGAAGTACATGCATGATGTGTTGAGCCTGCTCTTCCAGGGTAGCGTTGAAAATGAAGATGTCATCGAAGAAGCATAAAATGGAGACCTTAGTAGCGGCTTCAGTGTTGTGTTCATGGCCCCCAAAAAGGTGTGTGGAGCTCCTGCCAACCCAAATGAGACCACCTTGAATTCGAAGTGACCTTGGTGAGTTTGGAAGGTTGTCTTATATTCTTGTCCTGGTGCTAAGCGAATCTGGTGATAACTTACTTGGAGGTCCACTTTGTAGAACCGCGCTACCCCATGTAGTTCGTCCAAGAGCTCCTCAATGACCGACACTAGATATTTGCTGACGACAGTGATTACGTTGAGCTGACGGTAGTCGATACAGAGACACCATGCGTCGTCTTTCTTCTTGAAAAGATAACCGGATATGAGAATGGAGTGGTACTCCTTTGTATCACATCGGACTTGAGCAAAGCTTCCATCTGGGCCTCAATTTTAGTTTTGTGTTCTGGCTTGTGATGATACGGTCTGACGTTAACCGGTTGTGCCCTAGGGATGAGTGGGATATGGTGGTTGCAGTTGCGCCTTGGCGGTAGTCATGTTGGTTCTTCAAACACATCAGGGAATTCGTTGATGATTGCTTGAATGCTCGACGGTATCGCTTCAGATGTACCTGTTTCTAGAACTACCATGCACAGGTGGATGATATGTGTAATAGCCCCTTGGTTGAACAAGGCCTGCAGCTGCAAAATTTTCATAGCCTGACAGTCAATTGAAGCTGCTTCCTGCCACGGTAGCCAAAGCGGGCCTGCATGTGTTTGGATCTCTATGAACTTTGCTCGCCAATCGAATGTCATTGGGTTGTGTTCCTCCAGCCTGTCCATGCCCAGTATGACACCATAAGTGCCGAGTGCTAGTACCTTCACATCCATGTAAAACTCGTGGCCTTGGGAGTACCAAGCGCAGCTCGGCATGAATGATGAGCAGATCAGTTCGCCTCCATCTGCCCGTCCGACTGTGCTAGGCTTGGGTAGATGTTGAAATCCTGTGAGAGCTTGAGCTAACTCTTCATTGACGAAGGAATTGGTACTGCCCGAGTCAACCAGCAGTAGCACTTCCCGCCCTAGATTCAGGCACGCAATTGAAAGGCCTTGGCAGATACCCCTCCCGTAACGACCAAAAGTGAAATTGCCATGACCGCATCGCCACGCGCTTCCTCTCTCTGCACCTGAGTATTAGTGAAACTGTCCAGGTCAAACATATTCAGCAGCTCCTCGACGACGTGGAGTTGGCCTGATGTGGGACACACATGATTCTGGAGCCATCTCTCACCACACTTGAAATAGATCCATCTGGCCCTTCGGTAGTCATGCAGTGCTTTGAGCTTGGACGTGTCTGCTCTTCCTGCGTTTGTGCCCCGACGATCTATTGCTGGAGCAGTGGACGCGGTGGTGGCGGTAGCCCCATCTCTCACCACACTTGAAATCAATCCATCTGGCCCCAGGACCCCTCATATGAGTGGTGGCGGTGCAAGTGGCAGGGGTGTCCCCTGACGCGTCATTGCCTCCGGTGGACGCGGCAACATCCAGAAAGCATCTTCTGCTACATCCTCCTGGAGAAAATCCAATGCACAGGCAGTATCCAGATCGGGTGGCCGCTGCACCAGTACCACGACACGAATGTCCTTTCCGAGTCCCTCAACAAAATGAGTCAAAAAGTAAAACAGGTGAATAGAGTCTGCATATGAGGTCAGATGATTGATAATTAAATCAAATTGTTCAATGTAATGTGCGATCATGGAAGTTTGGCGGATAGTATAGAACTGTCGGATCAGCATTTGGTGCCGATCGCGCCCAAAACGTGTGCACAACAGTGACATGAATTATTCCCAGTCAAATTTAGACATCAGTTTCTGAATAGACTGTAACCAGACGGAGGTCGAGCCTAAGAAGTTCAAGGCAGCCATAGGAACCCAAAAGGATGATGCAATGCCAAACATCTGAAAGTATTGTTTACATAGTGTCTTCCACAGGTTGGTATTAACTCCCGTGAACTGGGCGAAGGTGATGGAGGGATGGGATTGACCAAAACCGGAAAGAAGCTGACTTGCGTGAGCAAACAGAGAGAGAGTCGGGGATGCAGGAATGAGAGACGGATACTAACCTATGGGCGGTGGAGGTTCCCGTGGAGAATGAACGACGTCGTGGCACTACGGCCCTAGAGGAATGTCGACTGCGCCAGTTCTGGGCCCGACGTGGGCGCCGATCATCGCTGGTAGGTCGTGGGTTGATGTGAATGCCCGCATCTCCTCTCCCATCGGTCGCATCGGTTGATACGCCGTTTGGAGCGACGCCACCGCAACGCCTAGATCGGCGACGCGTCGCTCCAGATCGGGGCAGGAGGCGACGAGCTCGTCAATCTTTGCGGTGGATGCGTGAATCTCAGAGATGGTCTTGGATTGGTCCTTGAGCATGCTATCCAACCGTTTGAGGAATGATTCGACCGCAGAATCCATGGCAGCAAGGTGGGTACGCGCCTGCCGCACGTGCCGCATCTGCACTAGTTGATCCAGAGCTGGGGAAGTTTGTGGTTGTTTGGTCTCTGATACCAGGTGTTAGGGACCGTCTTATACACTCTCAAGGATAGTCTTAGCTTACGAATCAGCGATTACAATGGCGGAATTACATGAATCGAGCTAGGGTTCGGGAGGAGGAAGAAAGGGGAAAATAGCCGCCGCTGCCTCATCCTTTGGATGTCATGCTCCACGCGCATGCTCTGTTACGTAGCAGGGTGTGATACGTCTCCATTGTATATATGATTTTTGATTGTTTCATGACAATATTCTACAACTTTCATATACTTTTGGCAACTTTTTATGCTATTTCGGGACTAACATATTGATCCAGTGCCTAGTGTCAGTTCCTATTTGTTGCATGTTTTTTGTTTTGTGGAAAATCCATATCAAACGAAGTCCAAACGGGATAAACACTTACGGAGTTTTTTTTGGAATATATGTGAATTTTGGGAAGTGGAATCAACAAAAGGTGGTTCCCGACGGGCCCACAAGCCATAGGGGCGCGCCTTGGGGGGTAGCGCGCGCCATGGTGGCTTGTGGTCACCCTGTATGGAGGTTGACGCCCTTCTTTTGCCGCAAGAAATCTAATATGCGGACAAAATCGTGTTAAAATTTCAGCCCAATCCGAGTTACGGATCTCCGGGAATATAAGAAACGGTGAAAAGCGAGAATTTGGAACGCAGAAACAGACGAAAACAGAGAGAGAGATCCAATCTCAAAGGGGCTCTCGCCCCTCCGCCGCCATGGACGCCAAGGACCAGTGGGGATACCCTCCTCCCATCTAGGGGGAGGTCAAGGAAGAAGAAGAAGGAGGGGGATCTCCCCCCCTCTCCCGGAGGCACCGGAACGCCGCGGGGGCCATCATCGTGACGGCGATATACACCAACAACTTCGTCGTCGTCATCACCAACTCTCTCCCCATCTATGCAGCGGTGTAACACCCCTTCTCCCCTATGTAATCTCTACTTAAACATAGTGCTCAACGCTACATATTATTTCCCAATGATGTATAGCTATCCTATGATGTTTGAGTTGATCTGTTTTGTCCTATGGGTTGATTGATGATCATGATTGGTTTGAGTTGCATGTTTTATTATTGGTGCTTTCTGTGTCGCGCAAGCGTGAGGGATCCCCTCTGTAGGGTGTGGCAATGTGTTCATGATTTGCCTATGGTGGGTTGCTTGAGTGACAGAAGCATAAACCCGAGTAGGTGGGATGTTGCATATGGGAGTAAAAGAGGACTTGATACCTTATAATGCTATGGTTGGGTTTTACCTTAATGATCTTTAGTAGTTGCGGATGCTTGCTAGAGTTCCAATCATAAGTGCATATGATCCAAGTCGAGAAAGTATGTTAGCCTATGCCTCTCCCTCATATAAAATTGCAATAATGATTACCGGTCTAGTTATCGATTACCTAGGGACAAATAACCTTCTTGTGACAAATAGATCTCCACTCAAAACAACTTAGTTGTTTCTTTATCTTATCTGCCCCTAGTTTTTATTTACGTGTTCTTTATTTTCTTGCAAACCTATACTATCACGCCTACAAAGTACTTCTAGTTTCATACTTGTTCTAGGTAAAGCGAACGTTATGCGTGCGTAGAGTTGTACCGGTGGTCGATGGAACTTGAGGGAATATTTGTTCTACCTTTAGCTCCTCGTTAGGTTCGACACTCTTACTTATCGAGAAAGGCTACAGTTGATCCCCTATACTTGTGAGTTATCAAGACCTATTGCCGGCACCGTTGCTAGGGAGCAATAGCATGGAACATGCATGTAGTACCTTGTTTCGATGACTAATAAATTTTTGCAATAAGTATGTGAGTTCTTCATGACTACTGTTGAGTACATGGATTATAAGCACTCTCACACTTCCAAACTTGCTAGCCTCTCTAGTACCGTGCAACTCTCGCCGGTGCATTAAAACCACCTTCCTCAAAAGAGCCACCATACCTACCTATTATGGCATTTCCATAGCCATTCCGAGATATATTTCCATGCAACTTCCGTCGTTTCGTTTATTATGACATGCACCATCATTGAATATTGCTTTGCATGATCGTAAGATAGCTAGCATGATGTTTTCATGTTTGTGATGTCATTTCTACGCTAGATCATTGCACATCCCGGTACACTGTCGGAGGCATTCATATACAGTCATATTTTGTTTTCTAGTATCGAGTTGTAATTCTTCAGTTGTAAGTAAATAAAAGTGTGATGATCATCCCTATTAGAGCATTGTCCGATGTGAGGAAAGGATGATGGAAGCTATGATTCCCTCACAAGTTGGGATGAGTCTCCGGACTTTATGAAAAATAAAAGAGGCCAAAGAAGCACAAATAAAAAAAAGAGGCCAAAGAAGCCCACCAAAAAGGAGAAAATAAAAAAAACAAAAAAAATGAGAGAAAAGAGAGAAGGGGCAATGCTACTATTCCTTTTTCCATACTTTTGCTTCAAAGTAGCACCATGATCTTCATGATAGAGAGTCTCCTATATTGTCACTTTCATATACTAGTGGGAATTTTTCATTATAGAACTTGGCTTGTATATTCCAATGATGGGCTTCCTCAAATTGCCCTAGGTCTTCGTGAGCAAGCGAGTTGGATGCACACCCACTTAGTTTCTTTTTGATCTTTCATACACTTATAGCTCTAGTGCATCTATTGCATGGCAGTCCCTACTCACTCACATTGATATCTATTGATGGGCATCTGCATAGCCCGTTGATACGCCTAGCTGATGTGAGACTATCTCCTTCTTTTTGTCTTCTCCACAACCTCCACCATATTCTATTCCACCTATAGTGCACGACTCACGCTCATGTATTACGTGAAAGTTGAAAAGGTTTGAGAATACTAAAGTATGAAACAATTGCTTTGCTAAAACTGGGGTTGTGCATGATTTAATACTTTGTGTGATGAAGATGGAGCATAGCCAGACTATATTATTTTGTAGGGATAACTTTGTTTTAGCCATGATATTTTGAGAACACATGATTGTTTTATTAGTATGCTTGAAGTATTATTGTCTTAATGTCAAACGATAGACTATTGATTTGAATCACTCATGTCTTAGTGTCAAATGATAGACTAATGATAGATTATATGATCAAGATTATGTTAGGTAGCATTCCACATCAAACATTATCTTTTTATCATTTACCAACTCGAGGACGAGCAGGAATTAAGCTTGGGGATGCTGATACGTCTCTGTCGTATCTATAATTTTTGATTGTTTCATGCCAATTTTCTACAACTTTCATATAATTTTGACAACTTTTTATACTATTTTTGGGACTAACATATTGATCCAGTGCCCAGTGCAAGTTCCTGTTTGTTGCATGTTTTTTGTTTGCTGAAAATCCATATCAAACGAAGTCCAAATGGGATAAAAACTTACGAAGATTTTTTTGGAATATATGTGAATTTTGGGAAGTGGAATCAACAGAAGGCGATGCCCGAGGGGGCCACAAGCCATAGGGCGCGCCCTGGGGATAGCGTGCGCGAGAGTGGCTTGTGGTCACCCCGCAAGGCCCAATCGGAATTACGGATCTCTGGGAATATTAGAAATGGTGAAAAGCCTGAATATGGAATGTAGAAACAAAAGGAAACAGAGAGAGACCCAATCTCAGAGGGGCTCTCGCCCCTCCACCTCCATGAAGGCCAAGGACCATAGGGGAAACCCTCCTCCCATCTAGGGGAGGCCAAGGAAGAAGAAGAAAGAGGGGATCTCTCTCCCCTCTCTCCCGGTGGAACCAAAACACCGTAGGGGCCATCATCATGACGGCGATCTACACCAACAACTTCGTCGCCGTCATCGCCAACTCTCTCCCCCTCTATGCAGCGGTGTAACAACCCTTATCCCCACTGTAATCTCTAGTTAAACATGGTGCTCAACACTATATATTATTTCCGTATGATGTATAGCTATCTGTTTTGTCCTATGGGTTGATTGATGATCCATATACTTGTGGGTTACCCTAGTCTCTCCCTAGGCCGGAAGCGGACCCAGGCTGGCCCTTGCACCCTGGGGTTTGGCCTCCTCGGCGGAGCGGGTCTTGCACCAGTGTCATTAGTGTCTCTACTATGTGGGTCGCTGGCTAGCGGGCCCCCTGAACAGGTATGCAGACACATCGTGGGAGCAATTTATCCTTGCCAACGAGAAAATATCATCCACTACAAGGGAGTAAACAAAAACCTCCGTCGTGCTTGCAAGTCAGGCACTATCTTTCGAGGAGCTCGGGAAGGCATGTGCCACAAGCTAAATGTCCACCATTGCACTGCATGAATTGAAGTTCATATTAAGAGGGTAGTATTAATGCTGCATTTCTCAGGTCAATGAAAAAAAGAATTGGTTCAGTATTTTCTTGGAAGATAGGAGGCGGATGTTTATGAAATCTAAATTTAGGATGCAACCTAAAAAAATAAACTAACAAGGGGGAATCCACCAAAATAAACACCATGACCTTTATAAATCAAAAAACACATACAACCATAATATGAAGGATCACCCAAGAGCAGCAATAGGATCATATGAGAACTACGATATTATCGGTAATCACAAAGAATAATGTAGTAGTATTGCATCTTCCAAACAAAACTGGTGACGAAATCCCGAAAAAGTTCACAAAACCATGCCGAACTGCTGAAAAAAATATGACCAGAAGACTGAACCTTCATGTCTTCTCCAACAAAGAAATACAGCACAACTTGGAATATGATACATAACTAGAGACATATGAGTAAGATCTTCCCCGTGAACTGATTAAGATACACGCGAAGGAAAACTCAGAACGGGCATGTAAGATGACACATAATCATTCAGACTAAAAACGAACATCCACCTAATCAATCGACATACCGACGACTACTTGTACAATGCAAGGTATAAATATCTACACAATTTTGAGGTTGTTGCTACAATCTAGGGTCGGCTAGTTCGATACTTGTGTCCACATACTACCTAACTTGTCTATCATCCCACACAATCAATTTTATTGCTTTTTAATTCCCATTTTATAACCCGATGAACAACAAGAAAAGGGAGCTCATGGTTGGTACCACAGAACTAACCACAAGTTTCTCGAATTTCATAACAGTAGTTTCTTTACATGTTATATATGCAGAAATCATCCAGGTTTATCTAAAACTCACACGTCTTCAGAAAAAATCCATGCCTGCACACACAAAAGTTCTAGGTGTTGTAGGCTGATGGAGCACCGGAATCAGATTCCTTTCATGTGACTGAACTTAAATAGGCCAACCTATATTCTAGTTGTTGGAAATATGCCCTAGAGGCAATAATAAATTGGTTATTATTATATTTCCTTGTTCATGATAATCATTTATTATCCATGCTAGAATTGTATTGATTGGAAACTCAAATACATGTGTGGATACATAGACAACACACTATCCCTAGTGAGCCTCAAGTTGGCTAGCTCGTTGATCAAAGATGGTCAAGGTTTCCTGGCCATAGACAAGTGTTGTCACTTGATAACGGGATCACATCATTAGGATAATTATGTGATGGACAAGACCCAAACTATGAATGTAGCATATGATCGTGTCAGTTTATTGCTACCATTTTCTACATGTCAATGTATCTATTCCTATGACCATGAGAACATGCAACTCCCGGACATCAGAGGAATACCTTGTGTGTATCAAACATCGCAACATAACTGGGTGACTATAAGGGTGCTCTACAGGTATCTCCAAATGTGTTTGTTGGGTTGGCGTGAATCGAGACTAGGATTTGTCACTCTGTATGATGGAGAGGTATCTCGGGGCCCACTCGGTAATAAGACATCACAATAAGCCTTGCAAGCAATGTGACTAAGGAGTTAGTCACGGGATCTTGTATTATGGAACGAGTAACGAGACTTGTCGGTAACAAGATCGAACTAGGTATGGAGATACCGATTGTCAAATCTCGGGCAAGTAACATACCGATGGACAAATGGAATAGCATACGGGATTAACTAAATCCTTGACACAGAGGTTCAACCGATGAAGATCTTCATATAATAAGTAGGATCAAATATGGGCATCTAGTTCTCGCTATTGGTTATTGACCGGAGAGTGTCCGAGGTCATGTCTGCATAGTTCTCGAACCCGTAGGGTCTGCACACTTAAGGTTCGGTGATGTTTCGGTATAGTTGAATTATTGATGTTGGTAACCGAAAGGCTGTTCAGAGTCCCGGATGAGATCCCGGATGTCACGAGGGTTTCCGTAATGGTCCGGAGACAAGGATTGATATATAGGAAGTATCCATTACGCTTCCGAAAGGTTTTCACGCATTACCGGTAAAGTACTCGGAGTGACGAATGGGTTCCGGAGTTCCACCAGGAGGGGCCACCCACTAGGGAGAGAACCAAAGAGGCCCAACGGTGGTGCACCAACTCCTAATGGGTTGGTGGCCATCCCAAAGGAGGCCTATTTTGACCAAGGGATAAAAGGAAAGGAGGGTGGGCCAAAACCGAATTGGGGAAGGAGGACTCCTCCTTCCAAGTTGTATTGGAGGAGGACTCCTCCTCCTCCTCTTGGTTCGGCGCCACCCCTCCCCTCCCACCTATATATAGTGGAGGTGAGAGAAGATTTTGGCACCTCAAGCCAAGGCGCAGCCCTCTCTCCCTCCACCACTTCGTGACACCCCGTAGCTAGTTTGGTACGGTACGGCAAAGCCCTGCCGGAGTAGCTCCACCACCATCGTCGCCACGCCATCATGCTGCCGGAGAATTCAGCTACCTCTTCGTCTCTCTTGCTGGATCAAGAAGGCGGAGATCATCATCGAGCTGCATGTGTGCTGAACGCTGAGGTGTCGTCCGTTCGGCACTAGATCGGCATGGACCGTTATGGGATCGCGGGACGGTTCGTGATAAATCGTGGGGCGGACTGTAATTTGGATTGCGAAGATGTTCGACTACATCAACCGTGTTATATACACTTCCTCTTAGTGATCTACTAGGGTATGTAGATGCACTCTCCCCTCTCATAGATGGTTATCACCATGTATAGGTCTTGAGTGTGTGTAGGAACATTTTTTGTTTCCCATGCAATGTTCACCAACAGTTGCATCATGAGCTAGGTATATATGTAGATGACATGTCGAGTAGAACACAAAGGAGTTTGTGGGCATTGATATTTAGATTGCTGCCCTCCTTAGTCTTTTCTTGATTCGGCGGTATTGTTGGATGAAGCGGCCCGGACCAACATTACTCGTACGCTTACGAGACACCGGTTTTGTCGACTAACATGCAACTTGTTGCATAAAGATGACTGGCGGGTGTCTGTTTCTCCAACTTTAGTTGAATCAGATTTGACAGAGGCGGTCCTTGGAGAAGGTTAAATAGCAACTTGCATATCACCGTTGTGGTTTTGCATAAGTAGGATGCAATCATACTAGATACCCATAGCAGCCGCATAAAACAAGCAACAACAAATTAGAGGACGTCTAACTTGTTTTTTCATGGTATGCATGTGATGTGATATGGACAAAGACATGATATGATATATTGGATGTATGAGCTGATCATGTTATAATAGTAAAATATCGACTTGCGCGTCGATGCTACGGCAACCGGCAGAAGCCATAGGGTTGTCTTTAATTATTTTTGCGCTTGGAGATGCTTTGCTTTATCGCTAGTGAGTAGCTTTAGTAGTAACATCATAGTTAGCGCGACAACCTCGATCGCAGCACAATGATGGAGATCATGATGATGGAGATCATGGTGTGGCGCCGGTGACGATGGAGATCATGCATGTGCTTTGGTGATGGAGATCAAGAAGCACAAGTTCATGGCCATATCATGTCACTATGATTTGCATGTGATGTTAATCATTTTTGCACCTTATTTTGCTTAGGACGACGGTAGCATTATAAGGTGATCCCTCACTAAAATTTCAAGATAACATTGTGTTCTTCCCGACTGTGCACCATTGCGACAGTTCGTCGTTTTGAGACACCACATGATCATCAGGTGTGATAGACTCTACGTTCACATACAACAGGTGCAAAACAATTGCACACAGGGAACACTCGGGTTAAACTTGATGAGCCTAGCATGTACATACATGGCCTCGGAACATAAGAGATCGAAAGGTCGAGCATGAATCATATATTGGATATGATCAACATGGAGATGTTCACCATTGAAGCTAAACTCAACTCATGTGATGATCGGACTTGAGTTAGTGAATTTGTATCATGTGTCACTCGAATGACTAGAGGGATATCAATTTGAGTGGGAGTTCTTAAGTAATAATATTAATGGAACTTATTATCATGAACATAGTCAAAAATGTATTTGCAAATTATGTTGTAGCTTGCGTTGTAGCTCTACTGTTTTTGATATGTTCCTAGAGGAAACTTAGTTGAAAGATGATAGTAGCAATTATGCGGACTGGGTCCGTAAACTGAGGATTGTCCTCATTTCTGCACAGAAGGCTTATGTCCTTTCTACCTCTTGAGCTTGCGTTGGTTTTACCTTGAAGTGGAAAGGGTGATGCAGCAAACTAGATAAGTATTTCCCTCAATTTGTTGAGAACAAAGGTAGCAATCCAGTAAGAGGAACAAGCAAGGCTCCAATAGTAGTACCTACACAAATAATCAAACACTTGCACCCAACGCTATAAAGGGGTTGTCAATCCCTTCAGAGTTATTTACAAGGATGTGACATGATAGAGATGGGAATAAAATAAGAATAGATCTGAAAGTAAAACAAAAGTAAATAAATTGCAACAAAGTATTTTTGGTATTTTTGGTTTATAGATCTGAAAATATAATATGGAAAATAGACCAGGGGCATAGGTTTCACTAGAGGCTTCTCTCATAAAGGAAAATAATATGATGGATGAACAAATTACTGTCGAGAAATTGATAGAAAAACGAATAATTATGAAGATATCCAAAGCAATGATTATACATATAGGCATCACGTCCATGTCAAGTAGACCGAAACGATTATGTCTACTACTATTACTCCACACATCGACCGACTCGTGCCAGCATCTAGAGTATTAAGTTCATGAAGAACAGAGTAACGCATTAAGTAAGATGACATGATGTAGAGGGATAAACTCAAGCAATATGATGAAAATCCCATCTTTTTATCCTCGGTCGCAACAATACAATACGTGCCTCGCTACCCCTACTATGTCACTAGGTGAGGACACCACAAGATTGAACCAAAAACTAAGCACTTCTCCCATTGCAAGAATTACCAATCTAGTTGGCCAAACCAAACAAATAATACGAAGCGACTAGCAAAGATATGAAATCATGCATATAAGAATTCAGAAGAGACTCAAATAATATTCATGGATATTCTGAACATAAGCTCACAATTCATACGATAACGATAAACACACTGCAAAAGAGTATTACATCAGATAGATCTCCATGAAGATCATGAAGAACATGCTATTGAAGATCAAAGAGAGAGAATAAGCCATCTAGCTACAAGCTATGGACCTGTAGGTCTTTGGTGAACTACTAACACATCATCGGACGGGCAATGGAGTTAATGTAGATGCCCTCCGTGATCAATTCCCTCTGTGGCGGATTACCGGAAAAGGCTCCCAGATTGGATCTCTCGGGAATAGAGGCTCTCAAGCGGTGTAAAAGTATTTCCGTGGCTCTTTTTGGCGATACCGGAATGTTTGAGAATTTATAGGCCAAGAATTAGGGTTAGGAGACCTGCAGGGGGGCCACAAGCCAGGGGCACGACCATTCCCCCAGGGCGCGCCCTGCAGGCTTGTGGCCTCCCGACAACTTCCTTGCCCCCTACTCCAAGCGTGTTGCATGTCTACTCGTCCAAGAAAAATCTTTCCAGAGATTTTATTCCGTTTGGACTCCATTTAATATTCCTTATCTGCAATACTCGAAAACATGGAAAAAACAGAAACTGACACTAGGCTTTGGATTAATAGGTTAGTCCCAAAAATAATATAAAACAACATATAAATGCATATAAAACATCCAAAATAGATAATATAATAGCATGAAACAATCAAAAATAATAGATACCTTGGTGACGTATCAGTCCTTAATGCACCGATTGGTGTGCTAAACCATGAGCGCCGTCTATAGATTTTGCGAACATCTGACATACACGTTATTGATGACTACATGATAGTTCAGTGTGTAATTCTTAAACGCCTTAGTATTGAGGTGCCGAAGATATTTCGAATGTCACGGGACATATGAGATGTTCCACGAGATGAAACTGGGATATCACGCTCGTGCCCGCATTGAGAGGTATGACACCTCCGACAAGATTATTTATCTACAAAGTAAAGGACAAAAGCTCAATCGTTGAGCATGTACTCATATTGTCTGGGTGCTACAATCGCTTAAATCGAGTGGGAGTTGATCTTCTAGATAAGATAGTGATTGACTATTTCTCCAAAGTCACTACCACCAAGCTACAGAGTTTTGTGATGAACTATAACATATCAGGGATAGTGATGATCCTTGAGATATTTGCGATGTTTGACACCGCGAGGTAGAAATCAAGTAGGAGCATCAAGTGTTGATAATTAGTAAAACCACTAATTTCGAGAAGGGCAAGGGTTAAATGGGATACTTCATGAAATGGCAAACCAGTTGCCACTCTAGTAAAAAACCGAGGTTGAACCCAAACCCGAGACTAAGTGCTTCTATTATGAGGGGAACGGTCACTGAAGCGGAACTACCCTAGTTACTTGGTAGATGAGAAGGCTGGCAAAGTCGACAAAAGTATATTGGATATACATGATATTGATGTGTACTTTACTAGTACTCCTAGTAGCACCGGGGTATTAGATACCGGTTTCGTTTCTAAGTGTTAGTAACTCGAAATAAAAGCTACAGAATAAACGGAGACTAGCTGAAGGCGAGGTGACGATGTGTGTTGGAAGTGTTTCCAAAGTTGATTTGATCAACATCGCACATCCCTTTACTTTCAAGATTATTGTTGAACCTATGATGTCTCTTATCAAATTACCACTATCGTTTTTGGGTTAGGCATTACAGATAATCGCATTCACTTTAAATAGGGCACCACGTAATTTCGTTGAGATGACACCGTATGAACTATGGTTTAGAGAAACCTAAGCTGTCGTTTCTTAGAAGTTTGGGGCTGGGAGAGTTATGTAAAAAAATCAGCCTAATAAGCTCAAACCCAAAGCGGATAAATGCTTGTTCAGATGATACCCAAAATAGTTGGGAATACCTCCTATCTCAGATCCGAAAGCAAAGTGTTTGTTTCCAGAAAATGGTCCTTTCTTGAGGAAGAGTTTCTCACAAAAGAATTGAGTGGGAGGATGGTGGAACTTGATGAGGTTATTGAACCGTCACTTCAACCAGTGTGTAGCAGGGTGTAGGAAGTTGTTCCTGTGGTGCCTAAACCAATTGAAGTGGAAGCTGATGATAGTGATCATGAACATTCAGATCAAGTTACTACAAACCTCGTAGGTCGACAAGGAGACGTACTGCTCCAGAGTGGTACGGTAATCCTTTCTTGGAGGTCATGTTGCTCGACAACAATGAACCTACGAGCTATGGAGAAGCGATGGCGGGCTTGGATTTCGACGAATGGCTGGATGCCATGAAATCTGAGGTAGGATCCATGTATGAAAACAAACTGTGGAGTTTGGAACAACTACTTGATGGTCGTAAGGCTGTTAGATACAAATGGATCTTTAAAAGGAAGACAGGCGATGATGGTTAATGTCACCATTAAGAATGCTCGACTTGTCGCAAAGATGTTTCCGACAAGTTCAAAGAGTTGACTATGATGAGACTTTCTCACCCAAAGCGATGCTAAAAGTTTGTTGGAATTATGTTAGCACTTGTTGCATTATTTAAGAAATCTAGCAGATATGGTGTCAAAACATTGTTTCCTCGACGGTTTCCTTGAGGAAAGGTTGTATGTGATACAACCAGAAGGTTTTGTCGATCCTAAAAGGATGCTAATAGGTATCCAAGCTCAAGGGATCCTTCTATGGAGTGGAGCAAGCATCTCGAAATTGGAATATATGCTTTGATAAGATGATCAAAGCTTTTGGGTTTATACAAGGTTTATGAGGAACTTGTATTTCCAAGAAAGTGAGTGGGAGCACTATAGAATTTCTGATAAGTATATGTGGTTGAAATATTGTTGATTGGAAATAATGGAGAATTTCTGGAAAGCATAAAAGGTTGTTTGAAAGGAGTTTTTCAAAGTAAAACCTGGATTGAGCTACTTGAACTTTGAGCATCAAGATCTATAGAGATAGATCAAAACACTTAATAGAACTTTCAAATGAATACATACCATGACAAGAATTTGAAGGAGTTCAAAATAGATCAGTCAAAGAAAGAGTTCTTGGCTGTATTATAATGTGTGAGTATTGAGTAAAGACTCAAAACCCGACCACGGCAGAATGAAGAGAAAGGACGAAGGTCGTCCCCCATGGATTAGCCATAGGCTCTATAGTATGCTATGATGTGTACCGCACGTGATGTGTACCTTGCCATGAATCTGTCAAGGGGTACAACAGTGATCCAGAATGGATTACTGGACAACGGTCAAAAATTATCCTTAGTAAGTAGTTGTTATGGCATATTTATGCCTAAGTAATTTTGGTGATTGATGACAGTACCTTAATGGACTAATCGTGTGCAATGAGCTTTCAAATAATACATGACAAAGGCACAAGACGATTCGGCACCACGGTGTCCTCTACGATTCTCTTTGGTGGTTTTGAGTCGTAGGAACGCCGTACTATTAAGAGGGGGTCCATATTGGAAAGGTTTGGGTGGAATCAATCTTGCACGCACACACTTTCTCTCCGTCCTCTTTCCCTGCAACTTTGAGGCTTTTCCCATCTCTGGTTTCTCTCATCTTGCAAAACTGTCACATAGCGGTAGTACCGCTGGCCTAGCGGTAGTACCGCTGGGCCTAGAAGTAGTACCGCTAGAGCTAGCGGTAGTACCGCTAGCCCTAGCGGTAGTACCACCCCTGGTCAGTGGTAGTACCGCTCCAGGACTTTAGTACCGCCGTCCTTGTGGTTGTACTTCGTCGGACTTTTTGCAAATACTTTCTTGGCGGTGGTTTTCCCAGTAGTATCTATGCACTACCATGGGCTCAGCAGTAGTACCGCTGCAACTAGCGGTAGTACCACTGGAGTGTCAGCGGTAGTACCGCTGCAGCTAGCGGTAGTACCGCTGGACTCGTGGTGTGAGTGGGAAAACGGTTGGATTCCCCCCCCCCCCCGCTATATAAAGGGTTCTTCTTTCTCAAAAACGCAACCTTTGACCCTCCCAAGCTCCATTGTTGCTCCCTAAGCTCAAAAGTTCCCGATCTCTCTCCCTAGCCAATCAAACTTATTGATTTCCTAGGGATTGGTTGAGAAGGCCTAGATCTACACTTCCACCAAGAGAAAATTGATTCCCCCACTAATCCCTTGCGGATCTTGTTACTCTTGGGTGTTTGAGCACCCTAGACGGTAGAGGTCACCTCGGTGCCACATTCCATTGTGGTGAAGCTCCGTGGTCTTGTTGGGAGCCTCCAAGCTTTGTGTGGAGTTTGCCCCAACCTTGTTTGTAAAGGTTCGGTCGCCGCCTTCAAGAGCACCTATAGTGGAATCATGGCACCTTGCATTGTGTGAGGGCGTGAGGAGAATACGGTGGTCCTAGTGTCTTATCAGGGAGCATTATGCCTCCACACCGCTCCAACGGAGACGTACTTCCTGTCAAAGGGAAGGAACTTCGGTAACACATCCTCGTCTTCATTGGTTCCACTTGCGGTTATCTCTAATCTTTACATTGTGTATGTTTTTGTTGTAGACTATCTCTTGCTTGCCTTAGGGTTTATAGTTGGTAGCGTCATATAGGTTCATCACCTTGTTGTCATTTTAGAGAACCTTTATTTTTCTAACCCTTTCTTGTTAAGATTAATTATAAAGTGGTCGATGCCTATTCACCCCCCTCTAGTCAACCATATCGATCCTTTCAATTGGTATCAGAGCGACGTCTCTTTATTAAGGGTTTCACCACCCGAAGAGTATGAAAGATGATGAGGGAGTTCCCCATGGGCAACCCGAGGCCATGGCCTTGACTTCGGTCACAAGGGATGACTTGAATACGGCTATGGCCGCCCTCAAGACGCCCTTGATGAACGAAGTCAAAACCATGCTTAAAGAGTTAATTGAGTGAATTAAAGGTTCACACGAACCGGCGTTGGTGGTTAAACCCGCCAACACATATTCAAAGGCCAATTCCTCTAAGGAAGCGGCTAAAGGTATGCGACCTTCTTCCCCTCTCGAAAATGATGGGACTGGAACCTATGCCTCAGTTCCACCTCCCATGGTCTATGGAGGACATGTTCCTACACCGCGTCTTAACCCTGTTGGTCCTCCTCCTAAGCTTGTTAAGGGTGATTTTGCTAACTGGGTGTTTTCTATTAAGTCTCATTTGAATCACAGCTCAACAAATTTATGGAGAATCATCGAGCAAGGCTACTATCCTCATGACCCAAGCAACCTCACTCCAAGAGAAGAAGCGTACAATCAATATAATCACTCCGCATTGTTTATTCTACAGTCTGCGGTACCTCCTGAAGATCTTCCTCACTTGCGCCCCTTCACTCTGGCTAAGGACTGTTGGGAGCACATTATGGTGCTATACAAGGGAAGCTCAAGCATTCAACGGTCCAACTATGAAGTAGTACTTTATAAGGCCGGTGAGTTTGTGATGAAGGAAGATGAGGACCCTCGTGATCTCTATCGAAGGGTGACTGCTTTTGTTGTTGCTCTCAAGGATCATGGGAGCAAGGATGTGGATGACACATGGATCAAGCGCAAGTTTCTCAAGGACATCATGCCTTTCAACAAAGCCATGTCATCAGTCAATCGCCAACGACCAGATTTCCACTCCTTATCTTCCAGTGAGGTGTTGGATGAATTCATTGCAATGTCAATCATGAACGAGACCGCTGACAATGCACTTGCTCGCGTTCAGTCAAAGACAGCTTCACCCAACCTTGCTTTAAAGGCAAAGGATGCTTATGAAGAAGAAGAAGAGGATGAGGAAGAGGAGAGCTGCCCTGAAGACACTAAGTATGCTTATCACGAGCACATGGCTCTTGCGTCAAGGCAATTCTGGGGCAACAAGAGGAACTCAAGACCCAACATCACCAAGAACAACTCAAGTGGGTTCAAATCCAAGCAACAAGTGAGGACATGCTACAACTACGGGAATGTGAGTCAGTTTGTGGCAGAATGTCCCTATGAGAAGAGGGAAGACAACGGGGGCAAGCTCATTCGCAAAGACAAAATCAAGTCATTCCCAAACAAGAACAACTTTGTCAAGAAACCCCACCCAAAGGGTATGGTGGCACTTGAAGAGTACCACTCCTATGATGATGACGATGACGATATGGTGGCAACTGCGACTGTCTCCATTGCCACCCCTTCTCCCAAGAATGTGTCTCTCTTCAACGCCCCCAACGATAACCACATCGCCAAGTGCCTCATGGCCAAAGGTATCGATCAGGTAACACCCAGCATTAAGACCAACATCACTACTGCTCCTTCATTGTTGAATTGTGTTGATGATAGTGATGTTGTGGAACTTAATGAGCATGATATTGACAAATTTCTGTGTACGGTCAAAGGAGAACCCAAGAAGCACTTTGTTGCTCTTTTGGAACAACTGGGTGAGGCTAATGACCTCATCGAGTCTCATGAGGAGACCATCTCCGAACTGCAAGGACATAGTCGTGACTATGCCGATGAGATTGTTGAACTATCTATTGCACTAGAAAAGGAGCACACTCTTTGTTTGGCTCTTGAGGAGTCATACAACGATGACTGTGCTAAAATGCAATAGGAACTAGATCATGCTATTGTTCTTACTTGTATGCTTAAGTTTGAAAAGGATGCTCTTGGGGTTGGCCATTGAAAGGATTGATATGGTTGGCTAGAGGGGGGGGTCAATAGACAACGACCACTTTTTAATTAATCTTAGCAAGTTAAGGTAAACAACATACGGGTTCACAAATAATACGACAATGAGGTGAACCCTAAAGCAGCTAACAACGAGAGCTATTAAGACAAGTAAGATATAGTCACAAGCATAAGCAAATACAAAGTAAAGGATAGAGATAACCACAAGTGGAACCGATGGAGACGAGGATGTGTTACCGAAGTTCCTTCCCTTTGACAGGAAGTACGTCTCCGTTGGAGCGGTGTGGAGGCACAATGCTGCCCAAAAAGCCACTAAGGCCACCGTATTCTCCTCACGCCCTCGCACGATGCAAGGTACCGTGATTCCACTATAGGTGCCCTTGAAGGCGGCGACTGAACCTTTACAAACAAGGTTGGGGCAACTCCACACAAAGCTTGGAGGCTCCCAACTAGACCACGAAGCTTCACCACAATGGAATATGGCTTCGAGGTGACCTCAAACGTCTAGGATGCTCAAACACCCAAGAGTAACAAGATCCGCAAGGGATTGGTGGGGGAATCAACTTTTCTCTTGGTGGAAGTGTGGATCTAGGCCTTCTCAACCATCCCTAAAGAATCAACAAGTTTGATTGGCTAGGGAGAGAGATCGGGCACTTTTGAGCTTGGGGCGCAACAATGGAGCTTAAAGAGGTAAGAGATAGGGTTCCAGAGCTAGGAGAACCCTTTATATAGTGGGGGAAAAATAAGACCGTTTTCCCACTCTCTGCCCGAGCTCCAGCGGTACTACCGCTGGCTTCAGCGGTACTACCGCTGGCTTCAGCGGTACTACCGCTGGCACTCCAGCGGTACTACCGCTGACCAGGGGCGGTACTACCGCCGCCTAGTGGTACTACCGCTGGATGCAGCGCTACTACCGCTGGAACTCCAGCGGTACTACCGCTGGGCCCATGGTAGTGCAAAAGCACTACCACCGCCAAGAAAGTCTTCGCAAAAAGGCCCATCCACGAACTACCGCTGGCAGGTGGTACTAAGCTCCTGGAGCGGTACTACCGCTGACCAGGGGTGGTACTACCGCTAGCATTCCAGCGGTACTACCGCTAGGGCCAGCGGTACTACCGCTAGGGCCAGCGGTACTACCGCTAGGGCCAGCGGTACTACCGCTGGGGACCCTTTTGCAAGGAGGAAAGAAACAAAGTGGCGGGGGCCGCTCCAAAGATGAAGGTAAGGGAGAATATGTGAAGTGTGCGCGTGCAAAGATAGATTCCACCCAAACCTTTCCACTACGGATCCCCTCTTAATAGTATGGCTTTCCTATGACTCAAATAAAGAGAATCGTAGAGAGCGTCGTGCTTCCGTTCCATGAATGAGGAGACGAGTCGTCTTGTGCCGTTGACGTGTGTTATCTGAAACCTTAACACACACAGTTAGTCCTTTATGGTACTGTCATCAATCACCAAAATTACTTAGGCATAAACTATGCCCCAACAATCTCCCCCTTTTTGGTGGATTGATGACAATACCGGATATGCAAAAAGATAGAGATATATGACAATACGGGGTATATGACTCACAGCATATGATGGAAATAAATCTCACATAAGGTCATGTCTCACAAATGATAGCAAACTAGAAGCAAACCAAGTTCGAAGCAAACCACAAAAGAAAGCAAAGCAAAGCAAAGTTCGACTATGAAAGCAAATCCAGCTCCTAGACTCTCTCCCCCTTTGGCACAAGACACCAAAAAGGGGCGTACCTAACGCCACAGGTAGTTACTCCTCATCCTCAGCATCGCAAGACTCGTCGGTACCCTCCTGATCGTCCTGCTCCTCCTCTTCCTCCTCATCGCCAGACCACTGGTAACCTTGGGCCTGCATCCAAGTAGCCTCTGGAGTGATGTCGTCCTCTGATCCGCTGGAGATGTCCACATCAAGAGTCCTGAGAACACGCTTGTGCCTCTGGCGGCTCTCCTTCTGAGCCACGTGCGTCTGGTACTGACCCTTAGCCTGCATACAGAATAGAGTCTTCATCTTATCCTGCAGTTTGATGGCCCAAGATGGCATGGCACAAGAGCGGGACTGAGAGGCGGTTCCTCTGTCAGCAGCAGTCTCTGTGTCAGTATCCAGGTGCTGAGAGGAAGTTGATGGGTTGGCCCATTTCTCCTTGACGCGAAGCTTGATCGGGTCGTGCCGAATGTAGTCAGACTAAGCGTAGAGCACCTCCCCTGGAAAAGTCTCTTGCCACTTCTGACAAATATAAACGAACAGATAGGGCCCGTAGATGGGAACCTTACGCATGACGATGCAGTTCCAGAGCTCCGTGAACATCACATCAGAGATATCAAGAGGGGCAGACTCCTCAGTCATAGCCTCCTCACAAAGCAGCAGCATCTCAGCCAAAGAGCCATGAACCTCGTCAAAGTTACCAATGCGAGGGAAGAGGGTGTTGCGAAGGATCCGATGCATGATGTCCAGATGTTTGGGGAGCACACCCTTCCTCACATAGAGTTTCTGCAATCTGTCCTTTGCGGGGGGCATATCGGTGGGGCTGTAGCATGAGGACGCAACCCAAGTGGTGCGTCAGCTCCCTGGAAGTCAACCTTGAGGAATTGCATGAATTCACGCGAGGTACCGGTCATCTTCTGAGACCCTGTCATCCACACCATAGAGCGCTCTTCATCGGGAGAGAAGTGGACCGTGACATAGAACTAAGCAACAGAAGTGGGGTCAAAATCTGTCTTGAAAGTGATGATGTCCTTGATGCCTAGTTTGTCAATCAGAGAGAGGGCATCACCAAAATAGTCCAGGTGCCGCTGAAGATGAGCTAGGTCAATCCACTGAACGGGGACATAGTTCTTCTTGAACTACGTGACAATATCGCGGTAGATCCTGCACTGATCCTTTGCCCAAACATGGTCAACATTCTTGATCACAGCCTTCTCTTTGAGATAATGGTTCTGAGTGCGAAACTGCAGAAAGTCCTTGGGGGGCACTGTTTGAACATTGATCCCCTTTTCCTTGTGCGCAGACTTCTTGAAGGACTGCGTTTTGGGTTGCAGACCTGAGGTGGCAGACCCCTCGGGAGCCTCTGGGTTGCGAAACTGCTTTGACTGCGTGTCCCATGGGGGGTTCGAACGGCCAGAACTACCCGTGACACAAAACACACAGCAAAAAGAAGCGACAAAAAGAGTCAAGGCAATGAACTGGAAAAAGCAGACAAATAAACACTCATTGCCAAGCACATGAAAAGAATGCACAGTGAATCCTCCTGGCGGTAGTACCGCTACCCCTGGCGGTAGTACCGCTGGGACCTAGCGGTAGTACCGCTACCCCTGGCGGTAGTACCGCTGGGGGTCCTAGCGGTAGTACCGCTATCCCTAGCGGTAGTACCGCTGGGGGTCCTAGCGGTAGTACCGCTACCTCTGGCGGTAGTACCGCTGGGGTTTGACTTTCAGATCTGACAGATAAAAATAGACCTCAAGCATAGGGCTACACGATTTTTACGAGGGGCATGGGCTGTATATGAATACTAAGAACTCCAACCCAGCCCTACTCACATGAGGATCACATGTATCACCAAAATAAGTACATGCCTAGGCAAGAGAGAGCAAGTTTTAGATCTAATCCAAACATAGTTCAAGTGCTAGATCTAAAACAAGTAAATCCTAGGGCATGGCAAAATAATCAGCAACGATTCATAGGACCTACACTCCCCTCAAATATCTCCTTCATGCCATCCAAGAACAAGGCACAAGATCAAAGACATGGATCCAATCCCCAATGCTCCTAACCCTAGAACAAGAACACCAACCAAATAGAAGAAGGGGAGGAGCTTTACCGGGATTCATGGCCCTTGGAGGAGGAAGGAGAGGTGGAGCAACCCTTCCAATCCAACAGAGAGAAAGAGCTCCACGAAACGAGATCAAAACAGGGGGATTTCAGGCTAGGGGAGGGAGGAGCCGCGAGAAAGAAGAAGGAGCCTGAGAAAAACGGGCTCCCCCTCCTTTATATAGCCCAAGGGGTACGGGCCAGCGGTAGTACCGCTGAGGACGCAGCGGTAGTACCACTGCCTGGCGGTAGTACCGCTCCCCCTGGCTGTAGTACCACTCCCCCTTGAGACAGCCCTAAAAATTTCCTAGACGGTCGTGTTAGATGGGAATCCTGGCGGTAGTACCGCCATACCTAGCGGTAGTACCGCTGGGGTCCTGGCGGTAGTACCGCTACCCCTGGCGGTAGTACCGCTGGGGTCCTGGCGGTAGTACCGTTGCCCCTGGCGGTAGTACCGCTGCAAGTGTCACAACGCGGCCTAGGATAAGAGAAAAACTTGGGCAAATGACAAGTAAGTAAAAACGAGATAGCACCTAGAAAAATGTACTCACTTGTCATTGTATATCCTTTCTTCTATACAAAAGAAAGGGGCGGTGGCCGAGGCCACCTATGTTTGAGACAATGGTATGACACAGCGAAGAATTATCCTTGGGTTCATGACCAATGCTCGTCTTTGAAGCACAAGTGCCATTTGACAATGGCTAAAGTGAAAGACTAGATTGATTTATGCATAATGGGGGGAGGGAAAGTTCATTTAGAGAACAACACTCCCCCTATGTCCATGCCTACATCTAGACCAAGATGGAATGCAAAGTGAGGTGCAACATGCCTAGTTTCAATCCACATTACTTGAATCAATGATATTTAGCTCATGCCTTAACTCCCGGAACCTTGCTTCATCTAGAGGCTTAGTGAAAATATCTGCAAGTTGCTCTTCAGTGTGGATGAAGTGAACCTCAATATCACCTAGCTTGATATGTTCAGAATGAAGTGATGACAAATATCAATATGTTTGGTTTTGCTATGCTGCACTGGGTTGAGGGAAATCTTGATAGCACTTTGATTGTCACATAGAAGAGGCACTTTGTCACAAGTGACACCATAATCCTTTAAAGTTTGCCTCATCCATAGCAATTGTGCACAACAACTTGCAGCTGTCACATACTCAGCTTCGGTCGATGATAACGAGACGCAATTCTGCTTCTTTGACGACCAACTTACCAATGAGCGACCAAGGAATTGGCATCCTCCAGACGTTGACTTCCTCTCCACACAATCTCCTGCCCAATCTGAGTCTGAATAGCCAACTAGATTGAAGTTTGCTCCTTTGGGATACCAGAGGCCAAAGTTTGGGGTATGAGCCAAATATCGAAAGATTCGCTTAACAGCCATGTAATGGCTTTCTTTTGGTGTGGATTGAAACCGTGCACATATCCCTACACTCAACATAATATCCGGTCTAGATGCACAAAGGTAAAGGAGGGATCCAATCATAGAGCGGTATACCTTTTGATCCACGGCTTTACCATTGGGATCACTGTCAGGCTTGAATCTTGTTGGCATGGGGAACTTGACCGGTTTGACATCTTCGAGCTCGAACCGTTTGAGCATGTCTTGAGTGTACTTGGCTTGTTTGATGAATGTCCCTTCTAGACCTTGTGTAATCTCGAACCCGAGGAAGAACTTCAACTCTCCCATCATGGACATCTCAAACTTCTTAGTCATTAGTGCAGCAAATTCTTCATTGAATGAAATGTTAGGAGAGCCAAAGATAATATCATCAACATATAGTTGGCATATGAACAAATCCCCTTTAACCCTCTTAGTAAAAAGAGTGGGATCTACCTTCCCAATTTCAAACCCACGATCTTGTAACAACTCAGTAAGATACTCATACCACGCGCGTGGGGCTTGTTTAAGGCCATAGAGTGCCTTATTAAGTTTGTACAAATGATTGGGGAGCTTGGGATGTTCGAATCCCGGGGGTTGTTTGACATAGACCAACTCATTCAAAGGACCATTAAGAAAGGCACTTTTCACATCCATTTGTTGTAATTTGAAGTTATGATGAGAAGCAAATGCAAGCAACATGCGAATAGATTCTAGACGAGCAACAGGGGCAAAGGTTTCACCTTAGTCGATACCCTCGACTTGGGAGTAGCCTTGAGCCACCAATCTTGCCTTGTTTCAAATCACAATTCCATTGGCATCTTGCTTGTTCTTGAATATCCATTTGGTCCCGATGACATTATGTTCCTCCGTTGGCCGAGGCACTAAATCCCAGACTTGGTTGCGCTCGAAGTTGTTAAGTTCTTCGTGCATGGCCATAAGCCAATCCTCATCATCGAGCACTTCCTGTACCTGTTGAGGTTCACAATACGAGACAAACGCGTCATGCTCACAATAATTCCAAAGCTGTTGACGGGTGGATACTCCCCTTTTTAAACTGTCAAGTACATTCTTCATAAGATGTTACTTGACTCTCAGCTTGTTCGCATTCTTGGCTGCTCGACGCTCCAAGAGTTCTTCATTAGATAACGGGGGAGCATCGACTTGTTTCCTTTGCTTGCCCTTGCGTCTTGAGCCGGCTGTTGGAGCTCCAGAGGGGAATTGTGAGACAGTCTCCTGATCATCTTGTCCTTCGACTTGAGCAGGTTCACTAGTTTGTTCTTGTAATTGTGGTTGCACTTGATCTTGATCTTGTTCTTCTACTTGGTCTGGATCTCGGGGTTGCACTTGATCTTGATCATGAGCAGGTTCGGAGTCTTGGGGTAGTGCTTGAATATTCTGAGACACATCATCTTTGTTGGGCAATCTATCTTGACCTTGAGCTAGTTCATTTTGTTGAGAGTCTTCTCTTTGTTCATTGGAAGCGTGTGGGGCTTGTGGAGGTTATGGCTCCACTTGAGTAGAGCATTGTCCTTCTCCTTCGGCCACAAGGGGTTCCTCAATGGGGAGTATTTGACCAATCCCCATTCTTCTTATGGCTTGGGGAGGAATTTCATCACCTACATCACAAAGACCACTTTGCTCCACTTGGGAGCCATTATTTTCATCAAACTCTATGTTACACGTCTCCTCAATTAGTCCGGTGGACTTGTTGGGGACACGGTAAGCATGAGAGTTTGTAGCATAACCAACAAAGATACCCTCATGTGCTCTAGAATCAAATTTAGCTAACTGTGGTCCTTTCTTGAGAATGAAACACTTACAACCGAATACCCGGAAGTACTTGAGGTTGGGTTTGCTTCCAGTTAGAATCTCATACGGAGTCTTGTTCAAGCCTTTGCGGATGTAGAGACGATTGGATGCATGACATGCTGTCTTGATGGCCTCTGCCCAGAAGTTATATGGAGATTTGAATTCTGCCATCATTGTCCTTGCAGCGTCTATCAAGGTCCGGTTCTTCCTTTCTGCCATGCCGTTTTGCTGAGGGGTATATGGTGCAGAATATTGGTTCTTTATGCCCTCATCACCTAGAAACTCATCTAAGGTGTAGTTCTTGTACTCGGTGTCGTTGTCACTCCTAATCATCAAGATCTTTGCTTCATGTTGACGTTGCGCTTCATTAGCAAAGTTGATGACCGTTTGTTGAGTTTCACTCTTCTTTTTAAATAAATATACCCATGTATATCTTGAGTAGTCGTCAACAATCACTAAGGAATACTTTCTGCCTCCAAGACTATCAAATGATGGAGGACCAAACAGATCCATATGGAGAAGTTCCAATGGCCTCTTAGTGTAGATAAGAGTCGTTGGACGATGAGCAGTTTCATGAATCTTTCCTTCAATGCAGGCATTGCAAACACGATCTTTAGCAAAGCTCACATTTGTTAGTCCACGAACATGGTCCCCTGTCATAAGACTTTGCAAAGATCTCATATTGACATGAGCTAAACGGCGATGCCAAAGCCAGCCCACGTCAACTTTAGCCATTAAACATGTCGCAGTCTTAGTGGGTCGCTTTGAAAAGTTCACCACATGAAGACCATTTTCGACATGTCCAACATAGGCTACTTTAAGAGTCTTGCTCCTCAGGAGGACCACAGTGTAAATATTAAAGAATGTGGAAAAACCCATAATTGCAAGTTGACGAACCGAAAGTAAATTGTAGGCAAGTGACTCAACAAGCATGACCTTCTCAATAGATAAATCTTGAGAGACGACCACCTTACCAAATCCCAATACCTTTGAAGAGGATGCATCGGCGAATTGGACATGGGTGGGCATAGATGGAGAAGGATGCACATCCACCACTAAGTCCTTGCTTCCAGTCATATGATTTGTTGCTCTACTATCGAGCAACCATGACACCCCACCGGAAGCAAACTCCTGCAATAGATCAAGGCTTGGTTTTAGGTACCCATTTCTTAATGGGTCCTTTCATGTTAGAGACAAGGGTCTTAGGAACCCAGATAGCCCATTCAATATCCTCATCGTAGCAACCAACAAATCTGGCATAAACATGCCCATCACTAGCACAACACAAAACATAAGAAGAATTGAGTTTGCCGGCTGTGTTAGTAGGAACGGTTTTGCCCTTCTTAGGGTTCCCATAGTCCACCTTGTTCCTGTTCACCTTCTGAGTCCCCTCACCCTCTTTGACAAAGATGTCCATGAGGGTGGGAGATCGTTTGTTCTTGTTCCTCCTTTTACCTTTTGACTTGGAGGTAAGTCCAAGTCCTTCCTTTCCTACAACACCCTTTTGAGTGCTCAAGAGATCGTTCAGACTCTTCTCACCTTGTATGCATGCCACAAGGCCCTTCTCAAGTTTCTCCTTTAACTTGGCATTTTCCTCCTCAAGATGTACATGCTCACAACAGGGGTTAGTTGCACAAGCATTATCAATTAACACAAAGGGAGGACAAGTAGAGATCTCCTTGGTAAGCTTTGCTTGGAGTTGATCATGCGACTCTTTCAGAGAGAAATGAGCACCTTTCAAGGCCTTGTGGGCCTTGTCAAGTATGTCAAACTCCTCTTTGAGTCTGTCATGGCCAACCCCAAGAGCATACTTTTCAGATTTAAGCATACGAGTAAGAACAACATCATGATCTAGTTTCTTTTGCATTTTAGCGCGGTCATCGTTATATGACTCCTCAAGAGCCAAACGAAGAGTGCGCTCCTCTTCTAGAGCACTAGATAATTCGGCAATTTCATCAGCATAGTCACGACTATGTCCATGAAGCTCGGAAATGGTCTCCTCATGAGACTCAATGAGGTACGTGGCCTCACCCAGTTGTTCCAAGAGAGCAACAAACTGCTTCTTGGGTTCTCCCTTAATAGTGCACAGAAACTTATCAAGATCATGCTCATTAAGTTCCCCAACATCACTATCTTCAACACAATTTAACAATGAAGGAGCAGAAGCAATGTTGGTCTTAATGATGGGAGTTACCTGATTGATACCTTTTGCCATGAGGCACTTGGTGATGTGGTTCTCGTTGGGGGCATTGAAGAGAGACACCTTCTGGGAAGAGGTAGTGGCAATAGCAACAGTTGCCGTTGCCACTGTATCATCATCATCACCATCATCATCGGAAGGATACTCTTCAAGGGCCACTATTCCTTTTGGGTGAGGTTTCTTCACAAAGTTGTTCTTGATTGGAAATGATTTGGTTTTGTCTTTGCGAATGAGCTTGCCTCCATTGTCTTCCCTTTTCTCATAGGGACATTCGGCCACGAAGTGACTCACGTTACCACAGTTATAACATGTCCTTACTCGTTGTTTGGGTTTGAATCCACTCGAGTTGTTCTTGGTGAAGGTGGGTCTTGAGTTCCTCTTGTTGCCCCAGAATTGCCTTGACGCAAGAGCCGTGTGCTCATGATAGGCATACTTTGTGTCTTCAGGGCAGCTCTCCTCTTCCTCGTCTTCTTCTTCTTCTTCAAGCATTGCTTTTGCTTTCAACGCAAGGTTGGGTGAAGTTTTCTTTGATCGAACACGAGCAAGTGCATTGTCGGCTGTTTCGTTCATGATTGACATTGCAATGAACTCATCCAACACCTCACTGGAAGACAAGGAGTGGAAGTCTGGCCGCTGACGAATGACAGATGACATGGCTTTGTTGAAAGGCATGATGGCTTTGAGGAACTTGCGCTTGACCCATGTATCATCCACATCCTTACTCCCATGATCCTTGAGGGCCACAGCAATAGCAGTCACCGTCCGATAGAGATCACGAGGGTCCTCGTCTTCCTTCATCACAAACTCATCGGCCTTATCAAGTATCACTTCATAGTTGGATCGTTGAATGCTTGAGCTTCCCTTGTACAACACCATAATATGCTCCCAACAATCCTTGGCCAACGTGAATGGACGCAAGTGGGGAAGATCTGCAGGTGGCACAGCAGACTGGAGAATAAACAACGCAGAGTGATTGTATTGATTGTCTGCATCTTCTCTTGGAGTGAGGTTGCTTGGGTCATGGGGATAATATCCTTGCTCGATGATTCTCCACAAGTTTGTTGAGGTGTGATTCAAATGAGACTTAATAGAAAATACCCAGTTAGCAAAGTCACCTTTCACAAGCTTAGGAGGAGGACCAACAGGATTAAGACGAGGTGCGGGAACGGGTCCTCCATAGACCATGGGGGGTGGAACTGAGGCATATGTTCCAGTCCCATCCTTTTCGTGAGATGAGGTAGGTCGCATACCTTTAGCCGCTTCCTTAGAGGAGTTGGCCTCCGAATCGGTGACGGTTGGGTTAACCACTATAGCCGGTTCGGGTGAACTTTTAAGTCCCTCAATTAACTCTTTAAGCATGGTCTTGACTTCGTTCGTCAAGGACGTCTTGAGGGCGGCCATAGCCGTATTCAAGTCGTCCCTTGTGACCGAAGTCAAGTCCATGGCCTCGGGTTGCCCATGGTTAATTTCCTCTCCGCCTTCCATACTCTTTGGGTGGTTAAACCCTTAATAAAGAGACGTGGCTCTGGTACCAATTGAAAGGATCGATATGGTTGGCTAGAGGGGGGGTGAATAGACAACGACCACTTTTTAATTGATCTTAGCAAGTTAAGGTAAACAACATACGGGTTCACAAATAATACGACAATGAGGTGAACCCTAAAGCAGCTAACAACGAGAGCTATTAAGACAAGTAAGATATAGTCACAAGCATAAGCAAATACAAAGTAAAGGATAGAGATAACCACAAGTGGAACCGATGGAGACGAGGATGTGTTACCGAAGTTCCTTCCCTTTGACAGGAAGTACGTCTCCGTTGGAGCGGTGTGGAGGCACAATGCTCCCCAAAAAGCCACTAAGGCCACCGTATTCTCCTCACGCCCTCGCACGATGCAAGGTACCGTGATTCCACTATAGGTGCCCTTGGAGGCGGTGACCGAACCTTTACAAACAAGGTTGGGGCAACTCCACACAAAGCTTGGAGGCTCCCAACTTGACCACAAAGCTTCACCACAATGGAATATGGCTTCGAGGTGACCTCAACCGTCTAGGATGCTCAAACACCCAAGAGTAACAAGATCCGCAAGGGATTGGTGGGGGAATCAACTTTTCTCTTGGTGGAAGTGTGGATCTAGGCCTTCTCAACCAATCTCTAAAGAATCAACAAGTTTGATTGGCTAGGGAGAGAGATCGGGCACTTCTGAGCTTGGGGCGCAACAATCGAGCTTAGAGAGGTAAGAGATAGGGTTCCACAGCTAGGAGAACCCTTTATATAGTGGGGGGAAAATCAGACCGTTTTCCCACTCTCTGCCCGAGCTCCAGCGGTACTACCACTGGCTGCAGCGGTACTACCGCTGGCACTCCAGCGGTACTACCGCTGACCAGGGGCGGTACTACCGCCGCCTAGTACTACCGCTGGATGCAGCGGTACTACCGCTGGAACCCCAGCGGTACTACCGCTGGGCCCTGGTAGTGCAAAAGCACTACCACCGCCAAGAAAGTCTTCGCAAAAAGGTCCATCCACGAACTACCGCTAGGCAGGTGGTACTAAGCTCCTGGAGCGGTACTACCGCTGACCAGGGGCGGTACTACCGCCATCTAGCGGTACTACCGCTGGCTGCAGCGGTACTACGGCTAGCATTGCAGCGGTACTACCGCTAGGGCCAGTGGTACTACCGTTGGGGACCCTTTTGCAAGGAGGAAAGAAACACAGTGGCGGGGGCCGCTCCAAAGATGAAGGTAAGGGAGAATATGTGAAGTGTGCGCGTGCAAAGATAGATTCCACCCAAACCTTTCCACTACGGATCCCCTCTTAATAGTACGCCTTTCCTATGACTCAAATAAAGAGAATCGTAGAGAGCGCCGTGCTTCCGTTCCATGAATGAGGAGATGAGTCGTCTTGTGCCGTTGACGTGTGTTATCTGAAACCTTAACACACACGGTTAGTCCTTTATGGTACTGTCATTAATCACCAAAATTACTTAGGCATAAACTATGCGCCAACAGCCATGACAGACTCAAAGTGGAGTTTGACACACTTGACAAGGCTCACAAGGTCTTGAAAGGTGCTCATTTCTCCCTGAAAGAGTCTCATGATCAACTCCAAGCAAAGCTTACCAAGGAGATCTCTACTTGTCCTCCTTTCGTTATAATTGATAATGCTTGTACAACTAACCCTTGTTGTGAGCATGTACATCTTGTGGAGGAAAATGCCAAGTTGAAGGATAAACTGGAGAAGTGCCTTGTGTCATGCATCCAAGGCGAGAAGAACCTGAACGACCTCTTGAGCAATCAAAAGGGTGTGGTAGGAAAGGAGGGACTTGGACTTACATCCAAGTCAAAATGAAAAAGGAAGAACAGGAACAAACGATCCCCTACCCTCATCGACATCTTTGTCAAAGAGGGCGAAGGGACACGGGAGGTGAACAGGAACAAGTTGGAGAATGGTAGCGTCAAGAAGGGCAAAACCATTCCTACCAACACAACCGGCAAACTCAATCCTTCCTATGTTTTATGTCGTACTGGTGATGGGCATGTTTATGCCAGATTTGTTTGTTCTTACTATGAGTCCATTGAATGGGCTATTTGGGTTCCTAAGACCCTTTTCTCTAACATTAAAGGACCCATTCAAAAATGGGTACCTAAAACCAAGCCTTGATCTATTGCAGGAGTTTGCTTCTGGTTGGGTGTCATGGTTGCTCGATGGTGGAGCAACAAATCACATTACCGGAAGCAAGGACTTAGTGGTGGATGTGCATACTTCCCCATCTATGCCCACCCATGTCCAATTCGCCAATGCATCATCGTCAAAGGTATTGGGATTTGGTAAGGTGGTTATTTCTCAAGAGTTATCTATTGAGAAGGTCATGCTTGTTGAGTCCCTTGCTTACAATTTACTTTCGGTTCGTCAACTTGCAATTATGGCTTGTCCACATTATTTAATCTTGATACTGTGGTCCTTTTGTGGAGCAAGACTCTTAAAATAGCCTATGTTGGATATGTCGAAAATGGTCTCTTTGTGGTGAACTTTTCAAAGCGACCCACTAAGACTGCGACGTGTCTAATGGCTAAAGTTGATGTGGGCTGGCTTTGGCATCTTTGCAAAGTCTCCTCAAAGGGGACCATATTCATGGACTAACGAATGTGAGTTTTGCTAGAGATCGTGCTTGAAGTGCTTGCATTGAAGGAAACATTCATGAAACTGCTCATTGTCCAACGACTCTCATGTACACTAAGAGGCCGTTGGAGCTCCTTCATATGGATCTCTTCGGTCCTCCATCATTTGATAGTCTTGGGGCCACAAAGTACTGCTTGGTGATTGTTGATGACTACTCAAGATACACCTGGGTATATTTCTTCAAGAGGAAGAGTGAGACTCAACAAACTTTCATCAACTTTGCTAATGAAGCTCAACGTCAACATGAAGCAGAGATTCTGATGATTAGAAGTGACAACGGCACCGAGTTCAAGAACTACACCTTGGATGAGTTTCTAGATGATGAGGGAATAAAACATCAATATTCAGCACCATACACCCCTCAACAAAATGGTGTGGCGGAAAGGAAGAACCGGATGTTCATGGACGCTGCAAGAACAATGATGGCGGAATTCAAATCTCCATATAACTTTTGGGCCGAAGCCATCAACACAGCATGTCATGCGTCCAATCGGCTCCATATCCGCAAAGGCATGAACAAGACCCCATATGAGATTCTCACCGGAAACAAACCCAATCTCAAGTACTTCCGGGTATTTGGGTGTAAGTGTTTCATTCTCAAGAAAGGTGCACGTTTAGCTAAATTTGATTCTAGAGCACAAGAGGGCATCTTTGTTGGTTATGCTACAAACTCTCATGCTTATCGTGTCCTCAACAAGTCCATCGGGCTCATTGAGGAAACGTGTAACATGGAGTTTGATGAAAATAATGGCTCCCAAGTGGAGCAAAGTGGTCTATGTGATGCAGGTGATGAAATTCCTCCCCAAGCCATAAGAAGAATGGGGATTGGTCAAATACTCCCCATTGAGGAACCCCTTGTGGCCGAAGCAGAAGGACAATGTTCTACTCAAGTGGAGCCATCATCCTCACAAGCCCCCATACGCTTTCGATGAACAAAGAGAAGACCCTCAACCAGTTGAACAAGATCAAGAACAAGATCAATTGCTCAAAGATGGTGATGTGTCCCATGATGTACAAGTGCTTACACAAGGTTCCGAATCTTCTCAAGATCAAGCTCAAGTGCAACTACAAGATCCAGACCAAATAGAAGCGCAAGATCAATATCAAGAGCAACCACAAGAACAAGGACAAACCAGTGAACCTGCTCAAGTCGAAAATGAAGTTGATTAGGATCTTGTCTCCCAATTCCCTTCTGCGGCGCCTAAGAGGGCTACTGGTGCCAAGGGAGGATTAAAATGCAAGGGCAAGCAAAGTAATCAAGTCGATGCTCCCGAGTTATCCAATGCATAACTCTTGGAGCGTCGCACAACCAAGATTGCGAACAAGCTGAGTGTCAAGTCACATCTTATGAAGAATGTGTTGGGAAGTTTGAAAAGGGGAGTATCCACTCGTCAACAAATTTGGAATTATTGTAAGCATCACGCGTTTGTTTCGTATTGTGAACCTCAACAGGTACAGGAAGCGCTCGATGATGAGGATTGGCTTATGGCCATGCATGAAGAACTCAACAACTTCGAGCGTAATCAAGTCTGGAACTTAGTGCCAAGACCAAAGGAGGAACATAATGTCATCGGGACAAAATGGATCTTCAAAAACAAGCAAGATACCAATGGGATTGTGATTCGAAACAAGGCAATATTGGTGGCTCAAGGCTACTCCCAAGTCGAGGGTATCGACTACGGTGAAACCTTTGCCCATGTTGCTCGTCTAGAATCTATTCACATGTTGCTTGCATTTGCTTCTCATCATAATTTCAAATTACAACAAATGGATGTGAAAAGTGCTTTTCGTAATGGTCCTTTAAATGAGTTGGTCTATGTCAAACAACCCCCGGGGTTCGAACATCCCAAGCTCCCCAATCATGTGTACAAACTTAATAAGGCACTCTATGGACTTAAACAAGCCCCACTTGCGTGGTATGAGTACCTTACTGAGTTGTTACAAGATCGTGGGTTTGAAATTGGGAAGATAGATCCCACTCTTTTTACTAAGAAGGTCAAAAGGGATTTGTTCATATGCCAACTATATGTTGATGATATCATTTTTGGTTCCTGATGACCCACAAGTATAGGGGATCAATCGTAGTCCTTTCGATAAGTAAGAGTGTCGAACCCAACGAGGAGCAGAAGAATCTGACAAGTGGTTTTCACCAAGGTAAAATCTACAGGCACTGAAATTGTCAAAAAAAAGTGATTGTGTGGTGAGATGATTCGTAGCAAGCAACAAGTAACAAAAGTAGCAACGGTGCAGCAAAGTGGCTCAATCCCATTTGTAGCAAGGGACAAGCCTGTACAAAGTCTTATAGGAGGAAAAATGCTCCCGAGGACACACGGGAATTTCTGTCATGCTAGTTTCATCATGTTCGTATGATTCGCGTTCGTTACTTTGATAGTTTGATATGTGGGTGGACCGGTGCTTGGGTACTGCCCTTACTTGGACAAGCATCCCACTTATGATTAACCCCTCTCGCAAGCATCTGCAACTATGAAAGAAGAATTAATACAAAGTCTAACCATAGCATTAAACTAGTGGATCCAAATCAGCCCCTTACGAAGCAACGCATAAACTAGGGTTTAAGCTTCTGTCACTCTAGCAACCCATCATCTACTTACTGCTTTCCAATGCCTTCCTCTAGGACAAAATAATGGTGAAGTGTTATGTAGTCGACGTTCACATAACACCACTAGAGGAAAAACAACATACAACATATCAAATTACCGAACGAATACCAAATTCACATGACTACTATTAGCATGACTTATCCCATGTCCTCAGGAGCAAAAGTAACTACTCACAAAGCATAATCATATTCATGACCAGAGAGGTAATGAGTAGCATCAAGGATCTGAACATAAACTCTTCCACCAAACAATCCAACTAGCATCAACTACAAAGAGTAATCAACACTACTAGCAACCTTACAAGTACCAATCGGAGTCGTGAGACGGAGATTGGTTACAAGTGATGAACTAGGGTTTGGAGATGAGATGGTGCTGGTGAAGATGTTGATGGTGACGAGTCCCCTCCAATGAGAGGAGTGTTGGTGATGACAATGGCGACGATTTCCCCCTCCAGCAGGGAAGTTTCCCCGGCAGGATCGTCCTGCCAAAGCCGTAGATTGGTTTTGCTCAACTTCCGCCTCATGGCGGCAGCAAATCCACGAAAAAGCTCGTCCCTGATTTTTTCCTAGACGAAACCCTCCATATAACAAAAGAGGGGAGCAAGTGGGCCACTGGGCTGCCCACAAGCCCTCATGGCGCGGCCTGGGGGGTGGCCGCGCCGTGCAGGCTTGTGGGCACCCCCTGGTGCCCGTGTGGCACTTCTTCGGCCTAGTATTTTTGATAAATCGGGGAAAATATCCTCGTTGATTTTTGCGGCGTTTGGAGTTCCGCAGAATAGGTATATCAACTTTGCTCCACTTTCAGGCCAGAATTCCAGTTGCCGGCATTCTCCCTCTTCATGTAAACCTTGCAAAATAAGAGAGAAAAGGCATAAGAATAGTACCATGAAGTGAAATAACAGCCAAAGAAGCGATAAATATCAACATGAAAACATGATGCAAAATGGACGTATCAACTCCCCCAAGCTTAGACCTCGCTTGTCCTCAAGCGAAAGCCTAGCTCACTAAATATGTCCACATGTTTAGGGAGAGAGGTGTCGACAAAACAAGATACGAACATGCATGCATCATGATCAAGATGAGAACAGCAATACCAACATATAATCTCTCATGCTAAAGTGATAATTCCTTCACAAAGTAAAGCATGGATCAAGAACCTTACCGAGAAGTAACAACTGATAGCCTTTAGTCATTGAAGCAATTGCAATTTATCACAACATCAGAAAGAGTCAAATAAGAGCTTGTAAAGAAAATCCACATACTCAATCATTCTTTCGTTCTCTACAATTGCTACAGCTCACGTGGTACTCATGAGATCAAAGTTTCAGCTGGACAAAGAGAAAGATAGGGGCTTATAGTTTTGCCTCCCAACTGCTTACCTCAAGGGTAATGTCAACATCAATAATTCATGAATGTTTACCTCCAAGTTGACATATGAATATAGATCTTTCCCAAGCATATGACGTTAGCCAAGACAAAGGCGAAATAGGGAATTGGTGAAGATCACCATGACTCTTTCAAGGGCAAAAAGTAAAGGTACAAGATAGGCCCTGCGCAGAGGGAACCAGAGGTTGTCATGCGCTTTTGAGGTTTGGATGCGTGTCCTCTTAGTGCGAAGGAATGTCACTTTATATTGCCTCCTCTGATAAAGAACTTTATTCTGCAGTATCTTGCTTTTATGTCTTCCTCATCACAGGTTCGTATAAAGCTTATTTTCCACACACTAATAGATCATACATATTAGAGAGCAATTCTTATTGCTTGCACCGATGAAAACTTACTTGAGGGATCTTATTAAATCCATAGGTAGGTATGGTGGACACTCATGGCAAAACTGGTTTGAAGGTTTATGGATGCACAAGTAGTATCTCTACTTGGTGCGGGGGTTTTGGCTAATATGAGGTGGAAGCAATCGTCACATGCTAAGGGATCTCTAATCATATAACATTGTTCAGAGCCAAGCAAACACAATCCATTATGTTGTCTTCCTTGTCCAACATCTACTTCTAGGCATGCAATAGTTTAGTGAGTGTTCACAATCATAGATGGTGTCAGAGATGATATATTTATATGTGAACCTCTCCTTCTTTATCACTTCCGATTAATTGCAAAAATGACCAAGGTCTACGTTTGCCTACCCTCAACAAGTTTCAATCCTCATTCTTTTTATAAGTGAAGGCATCACTTCCCATACGATCATTACATGATATTTCATGCTTTCGTTCTATTCTCACTCTTTTGATCATGGCAAGAGGGAAAGCCCTTCAACTAAGACACTCTTTATTATAAGGCTCACGAGCAAGAATACATCGGGGGTGACACAAAGAAAAACTCAAAACTAAAACACTAAGACATTAAAAACTACTAGAGAAAAAGAAAACTGAAAACGAAAACTAAAACAAAGGTAAAGGCAAAAGATGTGATGGTGATACGATGCCGGGGCAACTCCCCCAAGCTTGGCTCAAGCCAAGGGGATTGCCCATACCGATGCTCAGTTGTCTTCCTTTGGTGGTGAAGCTGGTGGAGTTGTTGAAGAGGTCTTGAGCATGTTTAATTTCCACTTGAGCATAAAATTCTGCTCCCTCAGATCATCATTTTCCTCTTCAAGCTTCAACACCCTTTGGCATAATTCTTGCTTACTCTCCTGCAAGAAACGGGAAGGGATAAACAAAGTTTTAGGCTTCTTCCTTGAGTCAGGGAGGCTCGACTTCTTGAACTCCACATGCGTGTGTCCAGGTTGAGGTAGAGGAGCCTCCTCTTCATTGGAACTTGTTTGTTCCTTCCCCTTGGGATCATAGTCTTCTTCCTCATCAATGGTCCAACCATATGGATCAAAGTCCCCATAGACCTTGGGCTTAGCAAGGTAATCAGCCACATAGCTCTCCCCCTCTGAGTCTTGAGAAGACATCTTGACCTAGATCTGCAGTACAAAATAGGCTCAAAACGAAAAACAAAGGAAATCTGCGTGATGCAGGGGCCAGACCAAACGGAAGTATATATAATGATTTTTTCAGACCAGAAGGAGTACCCCCACACGAAAACGGAGTCCGGGAGGCGCACGAGGTGGCTTATCCCTCACGGCACGGCCAGGGAGTGGGCCCGCGCCGTGCAGGCTTGTCACCTCCTCGTGAACTTTCCGGACTACTTCCAATTTTTGTATTTTTTCAAATATTCCAAAACGGAGAAAATTTCCTACTGGAAAAGTTTTGGACTCTGTTTTCTTACCGAATCACATACCTCTTCGTTTTTGGAGTCTGAAACAGGTTGATAAATATCCCTTAGGTATTCTTCCGGAGTTATGGTATTGATAATATTGCTTTCAACATTTATGGGAGTACCTGAGATATAGTGCTTGATTCTCTGCCCATTTACCACTCTCGGACAATTACCTTCCGTGTTGTTGATCTTGATAGCACCGGAACGATATACTTCCTCAACAACATAGGGACCTTCCCATTTAGAGAGAAGCTTGCCTGCAAAGAATCTTAAACGAGAGTTATATAGCAAGACATAATCACCTACATTTAGCTCACGCTTTTGTATCCTCTTATCATGCCACCTCTTAACCTTCTCTTTGAACAACTTGGCATTCTCATATGCCTGAGTTCTCCACTCATCAAGCGAGCTAATATCAAATAACCTCTTCTCACCGGCAAGTTTGAAATCAAAGTTGACCTCTTTGATTGCCCAATAAGCTTTATGCTCTAGCTCAAGAGGTAAGTGTCGTGCTTTCCCATACACCATTTTGTACGGAGACATGCCCATGGGATTCTTATACGCAGTTCTATAAGCCCACAGTGCATCATCGAGCTTCTTAGACCAATTCTTTATAGACCTATTGACAGTCTTTTGCAGAATTAGTTTAATCTCTCTATTACTTAGGTCTACTTGACCACTGGACTGAGGGTGATAGGGAGACGCAATTCTATGGTTGACATCGTAATTAGCAAGCGTTTTACGGAAAGCACCATGAATGAAGTGTGAACCACCGTCGGTCATTAGATATCTAGGGACTCCAAATCTAGGGAAGATAACTTCTTTCAGCGTCTTGATAGAGGTGTTGTGATCAGCACTACTAGTGGGGATAGCTTCTACCCACTTAGTGACATAATCAACATCAACTAAGATGTGAGTATACCCATTGGATTTTGGAAAAGGTCCCATATAATCAAATCCCCAGACATCAAATGGTACAATGACAAGTGAATAGTTCATAGGCATTTCCTGACGTGTGCTAATATTACCTATTCTTTGGCATTCGTCACAAGACAAGAAAAACTTACGGGCATCCTTGAAGAGAGTGGGCCAATGAAACCTGATTGCAATACCTTCTGTGCAGTTCTATCTCCCGCATGGTGTCCTCCGTAGGCCTCGGAGTGACACTTATGTAGGATCTGTCCCTGTTCATGTTCAGGTACACAACGTCTAATAACACCATCTACTCCTTTCTTATAAAGGTGAGGATCGTCCCAAAAGTAGTGTCTCAAGTCAAAGAAGAATTTCTTCTTTTGCTGGTACATGAAACTAGGTGGTATATATTTGGCAACGATATAGTTTGCATAATCGGCATACCACGGTGCACTACGTGAAGCATTGATGACATTCAGTTGCTCATCGGGAAAGCTATCATCAATAGGTTGTGGGTCATCAAGAATGTTCTCCAACCTAGACAAGTTATCTGCTACTGGGTTATCAGCACCCTTTCTGTCGACAACGTGCAAATCAAATTCTTGTAGCAAGAGAACCCATCTGATAAGTCTAGGTTTAGCGTCCTTCTTATTCATAAGGTACTTAATAGCAGCATGATCAGTGTGAATAGTGACTTTGGAATCAACTATGTAAGACCTGAACTTTTCACATGCAAACACGACTGCTAAAAACTCCTTCTCCATAGTGGCATAGTTTCTCTGGGCACTGTCTAGAGTTTTACTAGCGTAGTGAATAACATTCAACTTCTTATCGACTCTTTGCCCTAGAACAGCACCAACAGCATAATCGCTAGCGTCACACATGATCTCAAAAGGTAAGTTCCAATCAAGTGGTTGAACAATAGGTGAAGTTATCAAAGCTCTCTCAAGTATTTCGAAAGCTTCCTCACAATCTTCGTCAAAGACAAAAGGAATATCCTTTTGCAAGAGATTGGTAATAGGCCTAGAAATCTTAGAGAAGTCTTTAATGAACCTTCTACACAAACCTGCATGACCAAGGAAACTTCTTATCCCTTTGATATCTGTGGGGAATGGCATTTTCTCGATTGCATCAACCTTAGCCTTATCGACTTCAATACCTCTTTCAGAAATTTTATGTCCTAATAGGATGCCTTCATTAACCATAAAGTGGCACTTCTCCCAATTCAAGACAAGATTGGTGTCTTTACATCTCTGCAAGACTCGATCAAGGTTGCTGAGGCAATCATCAAAGGAAGACTCGTAGACGGAGAAGTCATCCATGAAAACATCAACAATCTTTTCACAAAAGTCACAGAATATAGCCATCATACATCTTTGAAAAGTGGCAGGTGCATTACATAAGCCAAAAGGCATACGTCTATAAGAAAAGGTACCGAAACGGCAGGTGAAAGTGGTTTTGTCCTGATCAGATTGTGCAACTGGTATTTGGGAGAAACCAGAAGAACCGTCTAGAAAGCAGAAGTGTGTGTGTTTAGACAGCCTTTCTAGCATTTGGTCGATAAAAGGCAAAGGGTAATGATCTTTCCTAGTGGCTTTATTCAATTTCCTAAAATCGATCATCATCCTATAGCCAGTAATAATCCTCTGAGGGATTAATTCATCCTTATCATTAGGGACAATGGTAATGCCTCCCTTCTTAGGAACGCAATGCACCAGACTCACCCAATCGCTATGAGCAACAGGATAGATGATACCTGCTTCCAGGATCTTTAGTATTTCTTTTCTCACTACTTATTTCATCTAAGGATTTAATCTCCTTTGATGATCAGCAACTGGTTTGAATTCAGGATCAGTTTTAATCTTGTGCTGGCATAGAGTAGGACTAATGCCCTTAAGTTGATCAAGAGTATATCCAATAGCAGCACGATGCTTCCTCGGAGTTTTTAGCAGCTTCTTTTCTTCATGCTCTGAGAGGCTAGCACTAATTATAACAGGATATATCTCTTTTTCATCAAGATAGGCATACTTAAGAGTATCAGGCAACTGTTTAAGCTCGAACACAGGATCACCCTTTGGTGGGGGTGGATCCCCAAGCAGTTCAAGAGGCAAGTTATTCTTAAGGATAGGATATTGTTCTAAGACAACTCTATATGTTTCATCCCTTTCATCCATATGCATATCATTCTCATCCTCAAGCAAGTATTGCTTTAAGGGATAAGTAGGAGGCACGGCAATAGAGGCTAAGGCAATAGTTTCATCCCTACTAGGCAACTCCTTTTCATGAGGTTGTTTACCAAACTTAGAGAAACTGAACTCATGTGACACTCCTTCAAAGCCAACAGTGACAGTTTGGTTCTCACAATCAATATGAGCATTGACGGTATTGAGAAAAGGTCTACCAAATATGATGGGACAAAAGCTATCTTGTGCGATAGCAAGAACGAGGAAATCAGCAGGATACTTCGTTTTACCACACAAGACTTCAACATCCCTAACAATTCCCACAGGGCAGATAGTATCTCTATTGGCAAGCTGAATAGTGACATCAATAGGCTCTATCTCAACAGGTGCAATCTCATCTTTGATTTCATCGTATAAGGATTGAGGTATTGCACTAACACTAGCACCCACGTCACATAAACCATGATAACAATGACCTCCTATCTTACCAGAAACCACAAGCATGCCAACAACAGGCCTATGTTTGTCTCTAACGTGAGGTTTAGCAATTCTAGGAGCATCTTCACAGAAGTGACTATTATGTCCCTCATCTTCTTCAGACAGAAGATCTTTGATAATAGCAATGCTAGGTTCAACTCTAATTTGCTCAGGGGGTGTAGGTGTTCTAATATAGCCTCTTCGTATCACAGTTGAAGCTTTAGAATGATCCTTTATCCTAACAGGGAAAGGTGGTTTCTCATTGTAAGCACTGGGAAACAACAGGATCATTATAGGCAATGACTTTCTCTTCAACTGGATAGGGTTTAACTACATTGACATCTAAAGGAGGATGATATTTAAACCACTTCTCTTTGGGGAGATCAATATGAGCAGCAAAGGATTCACACAATGAAGCTACTATCTCAGAGTCAAGTCCATACTTAGCGCTAAAGTCACTAAAGGTATTTGTCTCAACAAACGATTTAACGCAATCAAACGTGAAATTCGTACCTGAATCCTTACCTTCTTCAAGCTCCCAATCTTGAGAGTTGCATTTAATTCTCTCTAATAAATTCCATTTGAAGTAAATATCTCTCTTCATAAAAGAACCGGTACAAGAAGTGTCAAGCATGGTGCGATCATCATAAGCAAGCCGAGCATATAAGTTCTGAATGATAATTTCTCTCGAGAGCTCATGATTGAGGCATGAATACAGCATTGATTTAAGCCTCCCCCAAGCTTGAGCGATGCTTTCTCTGTCACGAGGCCAAAAAATTTAAATATAATTTCGATCACGATGTACTAAATGCATAGGATAAAACTTTTGATGAAATACCAATTTCAACCGATTGTAGTCCCATGATCTAGTATCATCACGTAGCCTATACCATGTCAACGCCTTATCCTTCACAGATAAAGGAAATTCATTCTTCTTGACCTCATCCTCGGGCACACCTACAAGCTTAAATAAACCACAAACGTCATCTACATAGATTAGATGCAAGTCTCGATGTGATATTCCATCTCTTGTAGAAGGATTAGCCAGCAGTTTCTCAAGCATACCCGAAGGAAATTTAAAGCAACTATTTTCAGTAGGTGCAGCAGGTTGGGGAGCAACTATTTGTGCTTCCGTTCGAGGTGAAGATACCCCGAACAAGCCCCTCAAAGGATTAGTATCCATAGTGACAAGTGACAATAAATTTGAGCACACTATATGAATGTTTCCTTACCAAGTTCCACTTACCAAAGGCGCTTCACTCCCCGGCAACGGCGCCAGAAAAGAGTCTTGATGACCCACAAGTATAGGGGATCAATCGTAGTCCTCTCGATAAGTAAGAGTGTCGAACCCAACGAGGAGCAGAAGGATCTGACAAGTGGTTTTCAGCAAGGTAAAATCTGCAGGCACTGAAATTGTCAGTAACAAGTGATTGTGTGGTGAGATGATTCGTAGCAAGCAACAAGTAACAAAAGTAGCAACGGTGCAGCAAAGTGGCCCAATCCCTTTTGTAGCAAGGGACAAGCCTGGACAAAGTATTATAGGAGGAAAATTGCTCCCGAGGACACACGGGAATTTCTGTCATGCTAGTTTGATCATGTTCATATGATTCGTGTTCGTTACTTTGACAGTTTGATATGTGGGTGGACCGGCGCTTGGGTACTGACCTTACTTGGAAAAGCATCCTACTTATGATTAACCCCTCTAGCAAGCATCCGCAACTATGAAAGAAGAATTAAGACAAAGTCTAACCATAGCATTAAACTAGTGGATCCAAATCAGCCCCTTACGAAGCAACGCATAAACTAGGGTTTAAGCTTATGTCACTCTAGCAACCCATCATCTACTTACTACTTCCCAATGCCCTCCTCTAGGCCCAAATAATGGTGAAGTGTTATGTAGTCGACGTTCACATAACACCACTAGAGGAAAAACTACATACAACATATCAAATTGTCGAACGAATACCAAATTCACATGACTACTATTAGCATGAATTATCCCATGTCCTCAGGAACAAAAGTAACTACTCATAAAGCATAATCATATTCATGACCAGAGAGGTAATGAGTAGCATCAAGGATCGTTACATAAACTCTTCCATCAAACAATCCAACTAGCATCAACTACAAAGAGTAATCAACACTACTAGCAACCTTACAAGTACCAATCGGAGTCGCGAGACGGAGATTGTTTACAAGTGATGAACTAGGGTTTGGAGATGAGATGGTGCTGATGAAGATGTTGATGGTGACGAGTCCCCTGCAATGAGAGGAGTGTTGGTGATGACGATGGCGACGATTTTCCCCTCCGGGAGGGAAGTTTCCCCGACAGGATCGTCCTACCGGAGCTCTAGATTCGTTATGCTCAAGTTCCGCCTCGTGGCGGCGGCGAATCCACGAAAAAGCTCCTCCCTGATTTTTTTTCCTGGACGAAACCCTCCATATAGCAAAAGAGGGGATCAAGTAGGCCGGTGGGCTGCCCACAAGCCCTCATGGCGCGGCCTAGGGGGTGGCCACGCCGTGCAGCTTGTGGGCACCCCCTGGTGCCCCTCTGTCACTTCTTCGGCCTAGTATTTTTGATAAATCGGGAACAAAATATTTGTTGATTTTTACGACGTTTGGAGTTGTGTAGAATAGGTATCTGAACTTTGCTCCACTTTCAGGCCGGAATTCCAGTTGCCGGCATTCTCCCTCTTCATGTAAACCTTGCAAAATAAGAGACAAAAGTCATAAAAATAGTACCGTGAAGTGAAATAACAGCCAAAGAAGCGATAAATATCAACATGAAAACATGATGCAAAATCGACGTATCAGTTCCCCTAACGAATCTTTCAATGAAGAATTTGCTGCACTAATGACCGAGAAATTTGAGATGTCTATGATGCGTGAGTTGAAGTTCTTCCTCGGGTTTGAGATTAAACAAGGCTTAGAAGGGACCTTCATCAAACAAGCCAAGTAAACTCAAGACATGCTCAAGAGGTTCGAGCTAGAGGATGTCAAGCCGGTCAAGTGTCCCATGCCAACAAGATGCAAGCTTGACAGTGATCCCAATGGTAAAGCAGTGGATCAAAAGGTATATCGCTCCATGATTGGATCCCTTCTTTACCTTTGTGCATCTAGACCGGATATCATGTTGAGTGTAGGGATTTGTGCACGGTTTCAATCTGCACCAAAAGAAAGCCATTTTATGGCTGTTAAGCGAATCTTTTGATATTTGGCTCATACCCCAAAATTTGATCTATGGTATCCCAAAGGAGCAAACTTCAACCTAGTGGGTTATTCTGACTCAGATTGAGCAGGAGACTGTGTGGGGAGGAAGTCAACTTCTAGAGGATGCCAATTCCTTGGTCGTTCACTAGTAAGTTTGTCTTCAAAGAAGCAGAATTGTGTCTCGCTATCTTCCACCGAAGTTGAGTATGTGGCAGCTGCAAGTTGTTGTGCGCAGTTGCTATGGATGAGGCAAACTTTAAAGGATTACGGTGTCACTTGTGACAAAGTGCCTCTTCTATGTGACAATCAAAGTGCTATCAAGATTTCCCTCAATCCGGTGCAACATAGCATGACCAAGCATATTGATATTCTCCATCACTTCATTCGTGAACATATCAAGCAAGGTGATATTGAGGTTCACTTCATCAACACTGAAGAGCAACTTGCAGATATTTTCACTAAGCCCCTAGATGAAGCAAGGTTCCGGTAGTTAAGGCATGAGCTAAATATCATTGATTCAAGTAATGTGGATTAAAACTAGGCACTTTGCACCTCACTCTGCATTACATCTTGTTCTAGGTGTAGGCACGAAGATAGGGGGAGTGTTGTTCTCTCAATGAACTTTCCCTCCCCCCATTATTCATAAATCGATCAAGTCTTTCACTTTGGCCATTATTAAATGGCACTTGTGCTTTAAAGACGAGCGTTGGTCATGAAAACAAAGATAATTCTTCGCGGTGTCATACCTTTGTCTCAAACATAGGTGGCTTCGGCCACTGCCCCCACCTTTCTCTCGTGTTGAAGAAAGGATACAAAATGACTAGTTAGTATATCTTGCTCGTGTTACCTTTTCTGTTACACTAACTAGTCGGTGCCCACATCATTTCCACGAAGTCCTATGTCTCGTTGTGCCTTTTTGAGCGGTACTACCGCCAGGACCCCAGCAGTACTACCGTCAGGAGTAGCGGTACTACCATCAGGACCCCAGCCTAACGAGGCTTGACTAGGGCTTTTTAGGGCTGTCTCAAGGGGGAGCGGTACTACCGCCAGGACGGCAGTACTACCGCTAGGACCCCAGCGGTACTACCGCCAAGGGGAGCGGTACTACCGCCAGGGTAGCGGTACTACCGCCATGACCCAGCGGTACTACCGCTGGGCCCGTACCCCTTGGACTATATAAAGGAGGGGGAGCCCTTTTTTCTTGCCCTGGTTCTTCTTCCTCGTGGCTCTCGCTCCCTCTACACCGAACTCCCCCCGTTTAGATATTTCTCTGCGGAGCCCCTCCTCTCCTTTCAGTTGGAGGGTTTGCTCCCCTCCTCCTTCCTCTGTCAAGTGTCATGGACGCCGGTAAAGCTCCTCCCCTTCTTCTCTTGGATGGTGTGTTTGGTTCTAGGGTTAGGAGCTTGGTGATTTGGATCCATGGATATGATTTGTGCTTAGTTTTTGGATGGACCGAGGGAGATATCTTAGGGGATTTTAGGTCTAATGTTCTTCATTGCAAATATTTTGACATGCCCTAGTTCTCCATGTTTTAGATCTAGTAGCTCTTATCATACATCTCATGGATTTGATCTAAAACTTGGATCCCATTGACTAGGCTTGTCTCCATCTAGATGATCTCGCGTTCCACACATGTTAGGGCTATGGTGATTCTTGTAATGAGTTTATTTATTAGCCGTGGATCTCTTTAAACGAATCTAGTAGTTTTTGTGGGTTCAAATTTATCCAGATCTGAAAGTTAACCCCCTAGCGGTACTACCGCGAGCCTGGCGGTACTACCGCCATGGGGAGCGGTACTACCACCAGGGCCCCAGCGGTACTACCGCCAGGGCGAGCGGTACTACCGCCAGGAAGTTTTTTTTTTTACTTTATTTTGATTTCTCTTGGCAATATGTGTTTCTTCTTATGATTTTTGAACATTGCCAGGACTCCTTTTGTCGCTCTTTTTGGTGTGTGTGTGTCTTGTGTGTCACAGGTGGTCCTCGTCGCTCGAATCCTGCACGTAACACCCAACCTAAGCAGTATCGCACTCCAGAGGCTCCAGAAGGTTCCGCCACTTCCAGTCTGAATCCTAAGAAGAGGTCCTTCAAGAAGACTGCTACCAAGGCCAAAGGGGTCAACGTTTGCACTATGGCCCCTAAGGATTTTCTGGCACTCCGCACCCGTGATCCCTATGTTGATGACAAGGCTCAGCTCAAGAACGTCGATCATGTTTGGTCATGGGAACAGGCAATGATCTATCGTGACATCATCAGGCCCTTCAGGAAGATATTTGTCCCAGTGCAGTGGATCGACCTCGCTCACTTTCGGTCGAATCCGGAATATTTTGGCGAGGCTCTCTCCTTGCTTGAAAAGCTTGTCCTTACAGATATCATCACCTTCAGAAAGGACTTCGATCCAGATCTTGTGGCCCAGTTTTATGTCACTGTCCACTTTCAACCTGTTGACCCCCGCACCATGACCTGGATGACCGGTAATCAGAAGCTGACTGGTTCCTGGACAGAGTTCGTGTAGTTCCTCAACGTCGACTTCCAGGGGGAAGAAAATGCTCTTGGGATGCGTCCTCATGCTCCTTCTTCGTCTACTGCCACCCCCAAGGACATGCTGCAATAACATTACATCAAGAAAGGTGTGCTCCCCACGCATATGGATATCATGCATCGGGTCTTCCGCAACTCTCTGTTCCCTCGTATTGGCAACAAGGACAAGGTGCATGGTCATCTGGATGAGATGCTTCTGCTGTGTGAGGAGGCAAGGACTAAGGATACTGCGCCTCTCGACATAGCTTATGTGATGTTCCATGAGCTCTGGAATTGCATCATGAACCGTAAGGTTCCCATCTATAGGCCTTACCTGTTTGCCTATATTCAGAAGAGGTGGAATGATATATATCTGATAGATCCCTTCCCTATTCAGGCTGACTATTTTGTGCATGATCCTATCAAGCTCCGCATAAAGGACAAATGGGCCAACCCATCAACTTCTTCTCAGCCCATGGATACAGACACAGAGACTGCTGCTGGAGGAGGACCTGCTTCGCATACCCGCTCTTTTGCTATGCCATCTTGGGCTATGAAGCTGAAGGATCAGATGAAGACTCTCTTCTATATGCAGGCCAAGGGACAGTATCAGTCTCATGTGGCCCAGAAGGAGAACCGTCAGAGGCACAAGTGTGTCTTAAGGACCCTTGATGTGGCTATCTCAAGCGGCTCAGAGGACGACATCACTCCAGAGACTGACTGGATGAGGGCTCAAGGTTACTAGTGGACTAGGTCTGATGCTGAGGAGGAGGCTTCTGAGGAGGACATTGAGGAGGAGCAGGACGAGCAGGATCCGGATGCCACGGATGCGTGTGGGGATGAGGAGGATGAGGAGTGACCACCTGTGTCTTAGGTGTGCCCCCTTTTTGGTGTCTTGTGCCAAAGGGGGAGGGAGTCTAGGAGCTGGATTTGCTTTGCTTTAGCTTTGCTTTATCTTTATCGTGTTTGCTTTGAACTTGGTTTGATCATGTTTTCTATCTTTACTACGTGTGATGTGAGACTTGTTTTTATTGTGGGACCTATTTCTATCATATGTTGTGAGTCATATGTTCTTCAATTATCTCTATTAAATTATCTTTACGATTACATGCTTTCTACTGTGCAAATCCGGTATTGTCATCAGTCCACCAAAAAGGGGGAGATTGTTAGGGCATATTTATACCTAAGTAATTTGAGTGATTGATGATGGTACCTTAATGGACTAATCGTGTGCATTGAGCTTTCAGATAATACATGACAAAGGCACAAGATGATTCGGCACCCTCCATGGAACAGAAGCACGGTGTCCTCTATGATTCTCTTTGGTGGTTTTTGAGTCGTAGGAACGTCGTACTATTAAGAGGGGATCCATATTGGAAAGGTTTGGGTGGAATCAAAATTGCACGCACACACTTTATCTCCATCCCCTTTCCCTGCAACTTTGGAGCTTTTCCCATCTCTGGTTTCTCTCATCTTGCAAAAAGGTCACCTAGCAGTAGTACCGCTGGCCCTAGCGGTAGTACCGCTAGAGCTGGCGGTAGTACAGTTGACCCAGCGGTAGTACCGCCCCTGGTCAGCGGTAGTACCGCTCCAGGACTTTAGTACCGCCAGCCTTGCGGTTGTACATCGTTGGACTTTTTGCGAAGATTTTCTTGGTGGTGGTTTGCCCGGTAGTATCTATGCGCTACCATGGGCTCAGCGGTAGTACCGCTGCAGCGAGCGGTAGTACCGCTGGAGTGTCAGCGGTAGTACCGCTGCAGCCAGCGGTAGTACCGCTGGGCTCGTGGTGTGAGTGGGAAAACGGTTGGATTTTCCCCCCGCTATATAAAGGGTTCTTCTTGCTCAAGAACCCTACCTTTGACCCTCCCAAGCTCCATTGTTGCTCCCTAAGCTCAAAAGTGCCCGATCTCTCTCCCTACCCAATCAAACTTGTTGATTTCCTAGGGATTGGTTGAGAAGGCCTAGATCTACACTTCTACCAAGAGAAAATTGATTCCCCCCACTAATCCCTTGCGGATCTTGTTATTCTTGGGTGTTTGAGCACCCTAGACGGTGGAGGTCACCTCGGAGCCACATTCCATTGTGGTGAAGCTCCGTGGTCTTGTTGGGAGCCTCCAAGCTTTGTGTGGAGTTTGCCCCAACCTTGTTTGTAAAGATTCGGTCGCCGCCTTTAAAAGCACCTATAGTGGAATCACAGCACCTTGCATTGTGTGAGGGCGTGAGGAGAATACGGTGGCCATAGTGGCTTATTGGGGAGCATTGTGCCTCCACACCGCTCCAATGGAGACGTACTTCCTGTCAAAGGGAAGGAACTTCGGTAACACATCCTCGTCTTCATTGGTTCCACTTGCGGTTATCTCTAATATTTACATTATGTATGTTTTTGTTGTAGACTATCTCTTGCTTGCCTTAGTGTTTATTGTTTGTAGCATCATATAGGTTCATCACCTTGTTGTCATTTTAGAGAACCTTTATGTTGCTAACCCTAACTTGTTAAGATTAATTAAAAAGTGGTCGTTGCCTATTCACCCCCCCCCCCCTCTAGTCAACCATATCGATCCTTTCACTAGTGGACTAAGGATTTTTTTTTTTCTCGATTACCGAGGTGATAAAAGAGTTCGTCGTAAAGGGTTACTCTGACACTAATCCGGATAACTCTGAGTAGTAAACCAGATTCGTATAGTGGAGCAGTCATTTGGAATAGTTGCAAATGGCGTGTGGTAGCACTATCTATAGGATGAGATAGAGCTTTGTAAAGCATACGCGGATCTGAAAGATTCAGACCTATTGACTAAAAACGACTCTCTAACAAGAAACATATGATCAAACCCCATGTGTGTTAGATTCATTACAATCACATAGTGATGTGAACTAGATTATTGACTCTAGTGCAAGTGGGAGACTGTTGGAAATATGCCCAAGAGGCAATAATAAATTGGTTATTATTATATTTCCTTGTTCATGATAATCGTTTATCATCCATGCTAGAATTGTATTGATTGGAAACTCAAATACATGTGTGGATACATAGACAACACACTGTCCCTAGTGAGCCTCTAGTAGACTAGCTCCTCGATCAAAGATGGTAAAGGCTTCCTCGCCATAGACAAGTGTTGTCACTTGATAATGGGATCACATAATCAGGAGAATGATGCTAATGATGTGATGGACAAGACCCAAACTATGAATGTAGCATATGATCGTGTCAGTTTATTGCTATTGTTTTCTGCATGTCAATGTATCTGTTCCCATGACCATGAGATCATGCAACACCCAGACACCGGAGGAATACCTTGTGCGTATCAAATTTCGCAACGTAACTAGGTGACTATAAAGGTGTTGTAGAGGTATGTCCGAAGGTGTGTGTTGGGTTGGCGTGAATCGAGACTTGGATTTGTCACTCTGTATGATGGAGAGGTACCTCGGGGCCCACTCAATAATAAAACATCACACTAAGCCCTGCAAGCAATGTGAATAAGGATTTAGTCACGGGATCTTGTATTACAGAACGAGTAAAGAGACTTGTCGGTAACGAGATTGAACTAGGTATGGACATACCGACGATCGAATCTCGGTCAAGTAACATACCGATGGACAAAGGTAATAGCATACGGAATTAATTGAATCCTTGACACAGAGGTTCAACCGGTGAAGATCTGCGTAGCATATGTAGGAGCCAATATGGGCATCCAGGTCCTGTTATTGGTTATTAACCGAAGAGTGTCCCGGGTCATGTCTTCATAGTTCTCGAACCCACAGGGTCTGCACACTTACGGTTCGGTGACGTTTAGGTATAGTTGAATTATTGATGTTCGTAATCGATAGGTTGTTCGGAGTCCCGGATGAGATCCCGGACATCATGAGGGTTTCCAGAATGGTCCGGAGATGAAGATTGATATATAGGAAGTATCCGTTTGGCTTTCGGAAGGTTTTCGGGCATTGCCGGTAAAGTACCGGGAGTGACGAATGGGTTTCGGAATTCCATTGGAGGGGCCACCCACCCGGGAGAAAACCAAAGAGGCCCAAGGGTGGCGTAGCAGCCCTTAGTGGGTTGGTGGCTAGCCCAAAAGAGGCCTATTTCGGCCAAGGGAGAAAACGAAAGGAGGGTGGGCCAAAACCGAATTGGGGAAGGAGGACTCCTCCTTCCAAGTTGTATTGGGGGAGGACTCCTCCTCCTCCTCTTGGTTCGGTAGAACCCTAGGGCCTTGCCCTAGGGAGCCACCCCTCCCCTCCCTCCTATATATAGTGGACATGAGAGAGGCTTTTGGAACCTCAAGCCAAGGCACAACCCTCTCTCCCTCTACCACTTTGTGACACCCCGTAGCTAGTTCGGTATAGTACGGCGAAGCCCTGCCGGAGTAGATCCTCCACCATGCCATCGTGCTGATGGAGAATACAGCTACCTCTTCGTCTGTCTTGCTAGATCAAGAAGGCGGAGATCGTCATCGAGCTGCACGTGTGCTGAACGTGGAGGTGTCGTCCGTTTGGCACTAGATCAGGATGGATCGTGATGGGATCACGGGACGGTTCGTTATGAGATCGCGGGACGGGCTGCAATTTGGATTGCAAAGATGTTCGACTACATCAACCGCGTTATATACGCTTCCGCTTAGATATCTACACGGGTATGTATATGGACTCTTGATGACCCACAAGTATAGGGGATCTATCGTAGTCCTTTCGATAAGTTAGAGTGTCGAACCCAACGAGGAGAAGAAGGAAATGACAAGCGGTTTTCAGTAAGGTATTCTCTGCAAGCACTTAAATTATCGGTAACAGATAGTTTTGTGATAAAGTAATTTGTAACAGGTAACAAGTAAAAATTGTAACTGAAGTGCAGCAAGGTGGCCCAATCCTTTTTGTAGTACTAGACAAACTCTTATATAGAAAAAAGCGCTCCGGAGGACACATGGGAATTTTTGTCAAGCTAGTTTTCATCATGTTCATATGATTTGCGTTCGTTACTTTGATGATTTGATATGTGGGTGGAATGTTGTTTGGGTGTTGCCCTTACTTGGACAAACATCCCACTTATGATTAACCTCTGTTGCAAGCATCTGCAACTACGAAATAGGAATTAAGATAAATCTAACCATAGCATTAAACATATGGATCGAAATCATCCCCTTACGAAGTAACTCATAAACTAGGGTTTAATCTTCTGTCACTCTAACAACCCATCATCTACTTATTACTTCCCAATGCCTTCCTCTAGGCCCAAATAATGGTGAAGTGTCATGTAGTCGATGTTCACATTACACCACTAGAGGAGACACAACATATAACTTATCAAAATATCGAACGAATACCAAATTCACATGATTACTTATAACAAGACTTATCCCATGCCCTCAGGAACAAACGTAACTACTCACAAAGAATATTCATGTTCATAATCAGAGGATTATTAATAATCATTAAGGATCTCAACATATGATCTTCCACCAAATAAACCGACTAGCATCAACTATAAGAAGTAATCAACACTACTACCAACCCACACGTACCAATCTGAGGTTTTGAGACAAAGATCGGATACAAGAGATGAACTAGGGTTTGGAGAGGAGATGGTGTTGATTAAGATGTTGATGGAGATTGACCCCCTCTCGATGAGAGGATCGTTGGTGATGATGATGGCTTCGATTTTCCCACTCCGGGAGGGAAGTTTCCCCGGCGGAATAGCTCCGCCGAAGGTCTAGATTGGTCCTGTCGAAGTTCCACCTCGAGACGGCAGCGTCGGGTCCCAAAAGCTCTCTTATGATTTTTTCCAGGTCAAAACCCTTAATATAGCAGAAGATGGGCACCGGAGGCCTGCCAGGGGGCCCACAAGCCTACAGGGTGCGGCCAGGGGGTAGGGCGCGATGACGGGGTAGGTCGCGCCCCTGGCTTGTGGCTTCCTGCTGGGTCCCCTCCAGGACTTCTTTCGCCCCTTATTTATTATATAATCCAAAATAATTCTCCATAACTTTTCAGGAATTTTGGAGCTGTGCAGAATAGGTCTCTCAGATTTGCTCCTTTTCCAGTCCAGAATTCCAGCTGCGGCATTCTCCCTCTTCATGTAAATCTTGTAAAATAAGAGAGAAAAGGCATAAGCATTGTACCATAATGTGTAATAACAGCCCATAATGCAATAAATATTGATATAAAATCATGATGCAAAATGGACGTATCAACTCTCCCCTCTCGTAGATGGTTATCACCATGGATAGGTCTTTCGTGTCCGTAGGAAAAAATTTGTTCCCCATGCAACGTTCCTCAACACAAGTATTGCAATTCGCTCAAAAATTATGAAATAATAATATACAGAAATGTTGATACGAAAAACATTATACACAAATCGTTCACAACAATAGTATCTCCACACCCCCAAAAATTTACCAGGTTTCAATTGCCAACAAACCAGTAGTGCCATAAACAACTTGTGGTACTATAAATGTAGAGCATCTAAACTAGCACTTGTGAGAGAACATGGTGGATTCTCATTTAGAAAAAATAATTGTAGTCTTGAGATCACAATTCAAGGGCATAACCATGTATGTCATTCTAACATTTTTAAGAAGCTATATGTAGATTGATAGAAGATACTAATTATCAAAATACTCAGATCACGAGATACCACGGTGGGGGTGTATAGGAGGACGATGACTTTAATAACATCGGAGAATACAGACCATGTGAATCAAAATACATCTAATTGTGTTGGCACCTTAAACCTGATTGTAGCTTAATTGGTTGCGGTAGCGTAGGCTGGCAATAAGCTGTCCTGAGTTTAATTCATCTTACCAGCAATTTTTTTACCGGCTGTCATGGGAACGAACCTGACAGTAGAGGTGATGGGTACGAAAGGAGAGGGAAGAGTCCTAGCTATGGCAAGCTTTTACACACGATATATGAGTTCGGGCCCCTCTCGTGGAGGTAACAGCTCTACGTCTCAGTGCTCAGGAGCTCTTGTCGTGTGGAGTGTGTGTTACAGGGGGTGTGAACCCTTGTGCCAGAGGGGAGGGGTGGCTTATATAGAGTGCTCTACCCCTCATCAAGGCCCGGGCAACAAAGGGTTAGAGTAATGAAGACAAAAGCATGCGTTGCTGATAATGTACGTAATAAATGTTACTTATGATGACCAGTCGAATGCCTGCTCTTTGGCCCCCCTGAAGTGACTTCTAAACTTCTACGGTCAACTGGCTTCTTATTCTTCCGAGTGGAAGTATTCTGTCGAGTGGAAGGAGAAAGTCTCTGAGTGGATGCTCTACTGACTGACCCATGGTAAGTCAATCGGAATCTTCCTTGAAATCTTTAAGTCCTTAATGTTGTGCCCTTTGGTAGGAGATGTAGGTCACGCCTATGACCCTACCCTAAGTACATATCCCCATCATTTGCCCCCGAACGGATTGGGGTTCGAGTAGAAAGGGGTCGATGCAGATTTTGTCAGAACATGCCAAACTCTGAATGCATGTCTAGGCTTGGCAGAAATAGGCGTCCATTGAAGTATTCGCCATTCACCCTGATCGATTCTGTCCTCAAAGATATCTGACTGAATTTGAAAGTGAAAACCGGTCTGAGTGATCAACACGATCTTTTGATGTGACGGGTCGCTTCGTTAGGTCAGGATTTCACGGGATTCAAAAATTTGGTAAGCGCACGCCGAATGGTGATGACGCAACAACTAGGGTAAATGAGAGCCATACGCCTCGATTATCGCACCGCCCTTATCACCATGTATCGCGCTTCCTCTGATATCAGGATAATACAGAGATCTGCGGGCCCATAGTTCAGCGACTCACTCGGGAGGCTATAAAACAAGCCGGTGCTAGGGTTGAAACAATGCTCATTCTCAATCTCCTCTTTTTCTCCATCTCCTCTGCCTCTCAAGCTCCGCATAGATCTGTCCCTACCACCAACGTCGATATGACGAAGTCGAAGACGGGGAAACTTGAGCAGGCCAAGAAGGAAGGAAGCACCATGAAGCCGTCGGGGGCTCGAGCTGCGTTGCCGCCGGGCTTGATCCAGGGGGATTTCCTCCCGTCAACTGTCAAGGAGGTGCGCATCTTGAACCTCGTCAATGACGGATTGATAGCTGCTGAATCATGGAGGTTACCAGAGGGGGAAGTGGAGCCGGAGCCACGCGAAGGTGACAGAGTCCTCCTCACCACCCACGTAGAGTGAGGTTTTTCTTTTCCTCCCCACTCATCCATCCGCGGGTTCTTAAACTTTTTCGGTGCTCAACTCCATCACCTTCCTCCGAATGCTATTGAACACCTTGCTGCATTTCTAACATTGTGCAAGTGTTTCTTGGGCTGTTCTCCTCATTGGGGACTGTTCAAGCATATCTTCACTGTTTGTTCTCAGTCGGTTAAGAAAGCCAAACCCAAGGATAGTAGAACCAATGTTATCCAACTATGTAGAGGTTTGGGAATCCAGAAGAGGTGTAAGAGTGCGTATCCACAAAATGACTCTCCCTAAATCTGTCTGAGGCTGGCAATCAACCTGGTTCTATTGCAAAGTCGTCGCAACCCCAAATATGTTAACTGGTCTTCCCCCTTCAGTTTGGAGTGACCTGCTGCTCCCAGAACGTTGATTGTGTTAGAGGAGGAGAAGGTCCAGGTAGGAATTCTGGTGAATGTGTTAGTAGATTTGATCCCTGGCGGGGTGACTGGAATGGACCTGCTTGAGACATTTCTCAGTCGGCGTATCCAACCCCTCCAAGCGAGAGACCATGCCATGTGGCATTATTCAGGCTCCGAGGATACCACTCGGTCGCACCTAGAGGAGGTCTCCGAAGAAACTGTGGCTCAGTGGCTCAGAGGCATCACTTCATAAATATAGTATATTGGACGTTAGACTTTGTAAGCCTTGCCTTCTTCTTCACGCTCGACAGTTAGAACTGTGTTGACGACTTGATTTGTAGTTGCGATGTATAAGAGTAGGGGTTCTTTGTTGTGCGGAGCAGCAAGCACCGGCTGGGCGGAAAGCAGGCCTTTTAGCTCGACAAATGCTGCTTTTGGCTCGTCAGTCCACTCAAACACACCAGACTTCTTCATGAGTCAATATAAAGGCAATGCCTTCTCACCGTGGCGAGAAATAAACCTACTCAACGCCGCCAAGCAGCATGTGAGCCTCTGGACATTGTGCACGCGCTCAGGGCTTTTCATTCGGACGATGGCGCCGATCTTCTCGGGGTTGACGTTGATCCCATGTTCGGAAATGAAGAAACCGAGTAACCAGCCGCCAGGAACTCCAAAAGTGCACTTAGCTGGATTCAACTTGACATCATATTTTCTTAGATCGGCGAATGTTTCTTCCAAGTCAGTCAGCAGGTCAGAACCTTTGCGGGACTTGACTACGATATCATCCACATAGGCTTCGACATTCTGACTGATTTGATCAAGCAGGCTCTTCTGAATCATACGCAAGAAAGTAGCGCCAGCGTTTTTCAAATCAAAAGGCATGGTGATATAGCAGAAACACCCGAAACGGGTGATGAAGGCCATTTTTATTTCATCTGGACCAAACAGACGGGTCTGATGGAACCACAGTATGCATCAAGAAAATACAAATGCTCGCATCCCGCAGTCGAGTCAACGATCTAATCGATGCGGGGGAGTAGAAAGTGATCATTCGGGCAAACCCGATTGATATGTTTGAAATCAATACACATACGAAGAGATTTGTCCTTCTTGGGGACCATGACGACGTTTGCGAGCCACTCGGAGTGGTAAACCTCGCGTATGAACTTTGCCTCCAAGAGTCGAGCCACGTCTTCGCCGATTCCTTTTTGTTTCTCTGCTGCAGACCGACGCAAATTCTCTTTGACAAGCTTTGCCTTTGGATCCACTCTCATTCGGTGCTCAGCCAGTTCCCTAGGCACACCCGGCATGTCAGTAGGCTTCCATGCAAAGATGTCACGGTTCTCACAGAGGAAGTGGATGAGCTCGGCTTCCTATTTGCTGTCAAGCATCGTCGAGATGTTGGTCGGGGCAGCATTACGATTCGTCGGGTGGATGTTCACTTTTTTTACTTCACCCGCCGACTGAAAAAGCAGACTCGGATGCGGGCTTCTTGGAGCGCATCAGATAAGCAGGATTAGTGTTCTTCCGGTACTCCTCCAGCTCAACCACAGCCATCTGCTGATCGACGATCTTGGAACCTTGTTGTAAACACTCCTCAGCCCTCTATCAATTGCGTGTGACTGTGATGACGCCCTTGGGCCCTGGCATCTTCATCTTGAGATAAACGTAACATGGGATGAAACGGGCATAAGCTGGACGACCAAGGATGGCACAATACGCACTCTAAAAGTCCACAACTTCGAATGTGAGCTTCTCCTTGCGAAATTTCTTGTCTGTGTCGAATACCACATCCAGTGCAATCTGGCCGAGTGACCTCGCCTTTTTCCCAGGATGACTCCATGGAACTGCATATTGCTTTCGCTGAGTCGGGACATCGGGATGCCCATTCCCTTAAGGGTATCTGCATATAGAATGTTCAAACCACTCCCTCCATCCATAAAAACCTTGGGAAGACGAACACCTCCCACAACCGGGTCTACCACCAAAGCTTGTCGACCAGGGGTAGCGACGTGAGCCTCGGTGATCCAACTGATCAAACATTATGGGGGTCTGATACCACTTGAGGTATGATGGGGTGGCAGGAACTGCCATGTTGACCTCTCTGTTTATGACCTTCAATCGACTTTTGCTCTCTACATCAGCAAAAATCATCAAAGTGGCATTGACATCTGGGAAATTATCCTTATCTTCTTCATCCTCCTTTTCAGGAGTTTTCTCAGTCGACCGATCTTCTTTGAACTGTTGGATCAACAACCTGCACTGACGAGTAGTGTGTTTGGGCAATATCAAATTGTCGTCTTCATCTTTCTTCGTGTGGATTGCACACGGTAAATCTAGTACATCTGACTGATTCTTCGACCTTTTGGGAGGAAATTGTGCTTTGGACTTTCCATTATTCTTTCCTTGTGCCGCCAGGGCGTCTGCTTCTGTCGGAGCAGAACCATCAGCCTTGCGCTTTTGCTTCCGATTGAAATTTCCGCCACCAGCATCATTGTCGACGGCCTTTCCCTTACCATGCGGAGGTGGTCCTGTTCTTCACCATTGGCATACCGGGCGGCATTCTCCATCATCTTTCTCGGACATGTCACCTATTCGACCAAACTTCAGATATAGTTCCCTATACCTGACACCAGCCATGAAAGCGTAGACTGCTTGGTGCTCACAAACGTTTTTCACCGTGTGATGAAGGGTGGTCCAACGCTGGATATAATCTCTCAAGGACTCATTCGGCTTCTGCACGCAATGTTGTAACTCGTAAAAACTAGCAAGGCGTTTGCACGTGCCCTCGAACGTTTTGATGAACACTCGGGCGAGATCCTCCGAGCAATAGATGCTAGAAGGAGACAACTGATTCAGCCACGCCCTGGCCAAACCATTTAACGTCAAAGACAAATGCTTCATGGCAACATTGTCGTTTCCTCCGCCAATTTGCACTGCCACTCGATAATCATCGAGCCATGTTTCAGGCTTTGATTCTCCTGTAAATTTACCTATTACAGCCGCCAACCTGAAGTTGGGGGAATATCAGCAGATCGAATTGCTCTACTGAAATACTCGGGGCCGGAGACCACGGTGCAGCTTCCACTCGGACGATCTTTGTCAAAACCATCTCTGTGAGCTCCGCCCCTATCAATCCGCCTCTGCGCGAGTACATTCCTTGCATCGAACCCAGGACTCTGCTCATCACCGAACGGGCGCCTATCGTCGTAGTGCCGGGACACATATAAACCACTCCGGGGGGAGAATGCAGCTGACGGCGGTCATCACGGTGGAAACGGGGAGCAAACTGATTTCGCCCCTGATCTTTGTACTGATCCTCTCGGTAACGTCCGCCTGTGCGACGTTGAGGTGACCCTGGACTATAAACCGAACAAACTGTATCTGCTCTGGGTAAATACTGTGCAATCTATTGAGTGACTGTGATACTGCCGAGTTTTGCTGCTGCGCTGCTTTAAGCAATGTACAAATATGCTCTAAGCCTCTGCCAGCCTCTGAGTTTGACGGCTGAATGGAATCTTCAATCTTAGTGACAGCTGCAAAATTTAGAACCGGAGTACGAAATACCTCGACGTTGTTTTGTGGTCCACTCGGAAACAAGTGTTGCTGACGTTGATCGGAAACTGGAGGACATTGGCGGGCGTGTCCACTTGACGGTTCTCCAGCCTCCGTCCGGTTCGACCGAATCCAGGCAAGCTCTCCATAGAACCCACCATGAAGACCTCAGCCGCAGGATCGCAGCTCTCGCACTCGAAAGGGACATCAGACTGATCTGACACCGAGTCAGACGCACAACAAAGTGATTCGACGGGCTCAATTGCCGCAATCTGTGGAGACGACGCCTGGTGAGCCACCACGTGCTTCACCCATCGTTGGAGACGCGAGCGACTGGGTCGCTTGCGGCGACAGTCAGCGGGGAGAACAGTCCACACTGGGGTCGATGGCTGCCAAAGGAGAACGCCGCATGAACTTGCACGGGAGTGCGTTGCCCCGCAGATCAGGAGCGCCTCAACATTGAGAGGCGCCTCCTGAAGCCATGTCGAGTCATCAGCAACGAAGACGAGCGCGCCGAGACGGATCTCGCGGCCCAAGAACAAATCGCCGCCGGAAGACATGACGAAGAATGAAAATAGCAAACTTGTCGGGAGTCGATTAGATGCCTGCCCCATGGTGGGCGCCAACTGTCTTGGGAACGAACCTGACAGTAGAGGTGAGGGGTACGAAAGGAGAGGGCAGAGTCCTAGCTACGGCAAGCTTGTACACACGATGTATGAATTTAGGCCCCTCTCGTGGAGGTAACGGCCCTACGTCTCAGTACTCACGAGTTCTTGTCGTGTGGAGTGTGTATTACACGGGGTGTGTACCCTTGTGCCAGAGGGGAGGGATGGCTTATATAGAGTGTGTTACCCCTCATCAAGGCCGAGGCAACCAAGGGTTCGAGTAATGAAGACAAAGGCGTGCGTTACTGATAACGTACATAATAAATGTTACTTATGATGACCAGTCGAATGCCTGGTCTTTGTCCTCCCTAGAGTGGCTTCTGAACTTCTGTGGTCGACTGGCTTCTTATTCTTCTGAGTTAAAGTCTTCTGTCGAGTGGAAGGAGGAAGTCTCCGAGTGGATGCTCTACCGAGTGACCCATTGTGAGTTAGTCGAAATCTTCTTTGAAATCTTTAAGTCCTTAATGTTGTGCCCTTGGATAGAACATGTAGGTTAGGCCTATGACCCTACCCTAAGTGTGTATCCCCATCACCGACTTTAAGTTTGATCAAACGCGTCAATTGGGTTACTTACCTAGATTTGAGCCATCACACGCCTACAACGCCCAACTATGAGTCAATTTGGCCAATTACAAATCATGCACGGATGAACCAAAATCTTAATCACTATAATGTGGACAAACAAAAAATATGGAATCCCCACTCCCTCCCGGTCCCAACCCTAGCCGCCCAACTCCCTCCCCCTCCCTTCCTCGCCGCCGCCTGAGGCAGCCGCCGGGCAAGCTCGGGGCGCCAAGGATCATGGCGGCGGGGCCTTTGCTGCCCTGCCTCTGCATGGGGAACTCCGGATCTAGAGCGGTGGCTCCATGGACGAGGCACGGCAAGCTAGCAGATGTGCGAGCGGTGGATCTGGCGTCCGAGCCGCGTGGGCGGCGGGATCCAGTAGTCGTTGGCGGCCGGCGACAGCTTCTACGGTGGTCGGTGCGCGTGATCTGACGCATCCCCTCCTCCCATGTTCGGCGTGCGGGCTAGCCTGGTCAGGCCGTGCTTCCTTGGGTCGCCGGTTCTGTACAGGATGCGCTGCCGGTGACGGGGATCTAGTTCGGGCGAAATCTCTGGCCGACCATGGGCGGCCGCGTCGACGGCGACGCCTGAGGGCGCCGTTCCCCTTCTTGGAGGCTTCGGTATGGACTGGTCCCCTCACTTCCCCTTCCCCTAGGTCTCCCGGGCGAAAGCCCTAACTTTGTTCGGCGGCGGCGATGCTCACGGCGTCGTTCCCTTCTTAAAGGCGCCGCTTTGGGAACCTTGGGGCTGGGTGGTGCTTGTGGGTGGTGGGCGACGGCGGTGGTGCGGCCCTATCCTAGCATGGATCTACATCCGCTGTGGAGATGGACTCACGTAGGTAGAGGTCGTCGTTTGGCGTCATGGTGGCGTCGATGGCGGAGGCACCTGCCAAGGCTGGTACCTCAATCTGCTATGAAGATGCTGGAAGATGGTGGCGGCGACACATGTGAGTGCGTCAGACCGGTTTGTGCCCCTGACCCGGTATGTGGCTCGGTCGGGGCCTCCGGCTTTAGATATTAGGCTTAGGTGAGAGGTTTAGGTATTTGGCTCAGCTTGCATCCCTTCATCATATGAATAGGAGTAACACAAATGTTGCAAAGATGGCGGATTCACACGTATTGTTGTACTACTTTGTAAGGTCGTCGGAAATAATCAATAAAGTGATCGCATGCATCTCCCGGATGCAGAGACCGGAGGTCATTCTCCTTTTCTAAATAAAAAAAACATATATTCCTTTATTATTAGGTATAGACAAGGAGAGCCGAACAGTGTGAATGAACTTAAGCACTCGGTAGTAAGTATACAATTAGAAGATAATACAGAGTAGTGCATTAATGTGCATTACGAGAATGCGCCCACTTTTACATTAAAGCTGAATTACTGGCATCTCCATATTTTTTACAATTTCTGCAATGCCAATTATATAAATGCCACAATACTGAGATAGTGCTTCTAATGTTCGCAATACTATTTGTAATGCTTGATCGACTTGTTCATAGCTACAGTGTATTTGTTTCCATCCTCAGAAATGTAGGCCCGAACAGATATTTAGTTAATTTTACCTACGAAAGCACTCCTCATGGCTTTGTAGGTGTGGAGATATTTTTTATGAAGGAATCCGCCAAGTCAAGTTGTTTTCCACTCTGAATGAACTTCATGCACATGGGTGGCTCCACACTGAAAAGGGTGAGCATTGATGATGGCAATGCAAATAGCCCGTCTCCACACATCAAGCCTGCTGCAACTGCTGATGACAGTAAGGCGGCACTTTGGCTATTAATTTTAGTCCATATAAACATCACTATAGTGCCTATGCACATATCAATGGGGCCAGATGATCCGATGAAGAACGGCAATGCAAACACGGTGACATTTGGAATGTAGTTCATTATTTTCCAGCCTTTCCTCTGAGACACAATTGAGAGTGTGTTGAGTGCAATGGCAAAGCAAGCTGCAACTAAGCAAAACTTTAGACAATGGTCAGGGAGCTCCTTGACACCTCCTGTGCCAACCACTGCGATGGAACGATAAACCCCAGCATATGGACATGGGTATTCCGAGTCCGGTGCTCCAATGGGAATGTGCGCCTTGGCCGTATTTTGGAAGGCACGGAAGATCCATGGGGTCAAAATAGAACCAGTGATTATACCCAAAATTTGCATGATGACGAGGGCTCGTTGCGAGGTTAGTGTCATGTAACCTGTTTTCACATCTTGTGTTGCTTGAGAGGAAACATGAAGGGCTGACACCACCAGCCCACATGCTACAAGCCCAGCGACAATTGCGCCAGGCTTGGCAATCCACGCTGAGACTACGAAGATTGTGAACTTGGCATAAGTATACGCAACATTCCAGTCCGTGAGCCCAGTTGCATAGGTATTGGTGAGCGCAAGTACCGGGATAATAATGTAGATTGTAAGGACATTAAAGAAAGTTATCTGGTGGAACATCCTTGGGATAACAATTCCACAGATTATTGCACACACCGTGTATGCGGTCGCTGGTATGGACAAAGGTATTCTGTTATCAAGGAATACCTCAATCCTTCTACGGTCATCATAGTTAAGGCTCGGGTGTTTTCTTAGGTAGTTGCCCACCACTGAATCTGTTTCTTGTTGTTTCTGTTTGAAGTCAATGAAGGCAGTGATAAGGAGAACAATGAAGTTGCAAATGCCATCAGTGACGATAAGTGAAACTGTAATAAAGACCTGTCAATAACATTGAAGAGTTACATCCACATAAAATCCTTAAGGAGAATAAAAAAAATAAAAAAATAAAGAAAGAACAAAAAAAAAACTTCCTTACATACACTTTATTAGATTTTATGTACTCCCTCCGTTCCTAAATATAAATCTTTTAAGCGATTTCAATAGGTGTCTACATACGATGCAAAATGATTGAATGTACACTCTAAAGTATGTCTATATACATCCGTATATAGTCCACTAGTGAAATCTCTACAAAGACTTATATTTAGGAACGGAGGGAGTATATTTTAACATCTATTATTGCCTTGTGTATTTTTCCTAGATTTAGTTTTATGAGTATGTTGACCCCATAGTTTTGAGGCGAAGGAACAAATAGTAAATATTGGCGGTTGTGAGTTTGATTGGAAGTTTCCTTATTGTGGAGAATGTTCCATACTTAAAAAATTAGTAATTCAAAAGATCAAATGAAAAAATGTTAGTTCTAGTGGTTGTTATTTTGATTGAAAGTTTGCTTAATTGTTGCACTATTCCGTCCTTCAAAAGTTAACAATTCAAATAACCAAAACAAATTTGTAGAAAGACATGCCACTAAATCGAATAAACAATTAGTTAAGAAATTATGACTCTTATTATTATTTTCAAGAAAAACTCACATTATGGTTATGAGGGAAGGGATTGCTGAATTGGAAATGTATTTGTCAAAGTTAATTAGCCAAAATAATAAAAGTATTAAATATTCTTAGACTACCACAATAATCAAAGATTAGGTATAATCAAATAGTGTTATTGTCAATCAAACTTTCTCTAAAACTCTCATTCGTTTGGTCCCTAAATAAAAGGGTAGATTCTGGTAATACATGACAACTAGAGACATGGCTTGAACTATACATAACTCTTGTGGGAAGTATCAAGTAGTGCACATTTTATTTTATTTCCATGAAACAAGTTACACTCAAATTTTGACTTTGCCAAAATAATATTTCTATTTCTATGTCTCACTTTGAGTTGGTCCCTAAATAAAAGGGTAGATTTTGGTAACAATTAAAAACTAGAGACATGGCTTCAATGCTCTCCATAGATAACACTTGTGGAGAATGTCAAGTAGCGCATATTTTATTTTATTTTCGTAAAAATAACTTGCATTCAACTTTTAACTTCACAAAAATAATATTTAGCCCGTCTTGGTAAATGACTATAGACTAGAGGGTTGGGCGCGCTATGCTGCACCGTTGGTGTTGTTGGGTTTATTAGAAAAACACTATGTTTTAAAATATAAGGTGTATAACTTTTTTGGGAAGTCAAACTTTTTAAGCTTGATCAAATTTGTAGAGAAATATATCAAAATTTATAATATGAAATCGACATGATAGATTCATCATGAAATGAATTGAAATATTTGTTTTGTTTAATATTTTGAATGTCGATATTTTTTGTTCGAAACTTTGTCAAAATTAAAGAAACTTGATTTTCCCAAAAAAATACCCCTTATATTTTGAAACTTAAGATATTTTTAGTTTTTCAGGTGGGGGAGATGATGGAGTGTGTTTATTTTTATTTATAATGCAATGATTTGATGAGACTTTCATAGTATGGTATGTGTTATTTGTTATCTGCTAACCAACGTATTTTATGTGGGGAAATTTCTATGTTAGTGGATGCATGTGTTATCACATGGTGGCTTTCTTTCTTTTTTCTTGGTGGTGGGATGGCGCGCGATTTTAGTTTAGTTTTGGATTCCAATTCTTATGGACTAATATGAAAAATCAGTGCCCCGATCAAAATCGTAAACCAAATTCAATATTCAATACCTCAATTTAATGAAAGAGCTTCAAAATTAGAGCAGATATGAGATTAAAATAATAGTATGGGAGAGATCCTTAAGAATTGTTGACCTGGTCAAAATGGGTGACCCAATTCTAAATTGAAGAACAATTGTATGGCCTTCAAAATTATGAAGCATACTATATAGTAAAAAGGAGTTGAATCAGAGAACTTTGAGAAATTATTAAGCTAGTCAAAATCAGGTGACCCAATTTCAATTGAAGACCTCAATTGAATGTGAGTTCTTTAAAACTAGGGAGCTTAGTGTTATAGATGATAAGGTAGAGATGGGCAATAAGTGGGACTACAAAGTGAAATAGATTAATAATGAATATCCTAAGTAAGGTGGGCTAAAGATCGTTAATATCAATAATTAATTGTTGGTATGATCAAATCCTTTTATTTTACAACTTCTTGCACACGTTTACAAAAGGATTGAGAAATTATCAAATATTTAGGAATACTTGCTAAGAGAAGTCACTTCCCAATTTGAACGAGCCAATCTAAGTTTCTGAAAAAAGGTGCGGAGAACATGAATACATTTCTCTTGTATTTTATTACTTTAATTTAAGTAAAGTGCATGGGTGCATAAAAGGGTGTGGGAGGATATTAAATCCAACCTAGATAGTTTAGCGAGCAATCGTGGTTGTTTGTTAAGTTGAAACTAAGACGTTATGGGCGTACGTCTTTCCACACCGGTTCTAGCACCATGCATTTTGTCGATAACCATGATAAAACTGATCCTGTCTGATGGAAGAACAAACGAAGTACATCTATATATTCTACGATAATTGCATCTAATTTTGTGTGACTGATGAGGGAAATGTGATTAGAGTTCGCAATATACATTAGCAATGAGACTTCATAGATAAAAATAAACTTAGATAGTATTTTATATAGGCTTTTTTGGATCCATGGGTTAGAGTTAGAGTTGGTTAGATTGAACTCAACTAACCCCAAAACATCCAAACACGAGGGTTAGAGTTGGTTAGATGCATCTAACCCACCCAAAAGAACTAACCCACCCAAGAAGTGCTTATTTGGGTTAGAGTTAGGTGGGGCCGAGAAAAAGTTACTTTTCCCTCTACCTCCACCACACCAAATCTTGGTCAAAGGAGTCAAATGATTGGAAAAAGTGCATTTATTGGCAATCTAATCCTGCCATCTAAACACCTCTTCTGTTAGAGTTAGTTGAGGGTTAGTCGAGGATTATAATCTAACTCTAACCTCTAACCGTGTTAGAGTATCCGAACAAGGCCATAGTGCGATCTTTCTTTTCGTTTAGAAGTAGTACCTTGGTAAAATTTAAATTAGATGAAATTGCAAACAACAAGTTCTCACGTAGTTAATTTGTACATACCTTGTATCCATTTGATCCTGCCAAACTTGTTGGACTACTAGTGTGATACCACTGCCCACTTTTTGTTTCGAAAAAAGGGAACAAAAACCCCCATGAAGTGATGCCTCCGGCTAGTAGTGTAATATTTATCATAGGTGGGCAAATCATTCCCACTCCAATAAATGTTGTAGAAAAGTCAAAGAAGAACCTGTAGACACATGATTATATATATCATTATCTCAAGTTGCTCATCGGTGTTTTCTATAAAGGATTTACATGGCTATATACATTCTTTGTTTCTCTGAAAACTTTAAACTGAGTTTGTATCATATATTTAAACTACTTTAAGTTTCCAATTTACATCTAGTTGTAATCAGAATAGATGTGATTATAGGGTGAATGGTTACTATTATGGGAATCATATTCGTGCATCTCTAAAGTTCCCACAAAAATCCATACGTATCTAATATGTTCGAACATGTGTAAAGGCAACAAAATGCAAAAAAAGGACTACATCATGGTATTGCTCCACATCGATAATCATGCATGTGTAATTCATATTTTTTTCGAATATAAATCATGTGAATGTACATTGATAGATGCAATTAGGGAGGCGAGTCTACTCATAGTGGGGATTATTAGGGCATGCATTTCAACATGATTTCATTGGTAAAAAAGTTTGATGTAGCACTCTATTTAATGAAAAAAAGAGCAATTGTATCTTAATCAAAATAGGCACCTTAGCACCAAATGCAACATATATAATACCATCTCTCTCATCGAAAAGCATTAAGTAGTATTTTTTCGATACAACACTAAGATAGTTCATTGGGATAGTTATAGGTAAACATCTATCTAAAGTTATTAGATATAGCTTAAGATATTGTGCGATGGGACTGCCCTTATACCGCATGCTTGTTATTTCAGATGGTCCGATATATATAATACATGGTGCATAGTATCACAGGTTAATATTTTAGATGGTCTCATTTAGTATTTTGCATGATAAACAGTAGCACATCTCCTATTCACCCCCTCTGGTCGATATAATGCACTTTCAATGATACATTATCATTATATGATATATAATTCTCTTTTATTCATTTAATGACATGCAACCTTAGCGAAGTTACCTAGCTATTTTTTTAGATGTGCCAAATTTCCTAGTTGGCGTGCATAACACTTACTAATACACCCACTATGGGAAGTATCATGGAATATATATTAAAAGATAGAAATGAAACATCAAAAAGTTGTAAATGGGAAGTTTTTTGTTGAATATAATTAGAGTAATTTAGAATAAATATGACAATTAGGGCATGATTCAAATTGAGCGACAATGCTTTCAACATACATTCTTATACCCTGGATCAATTATGTTCTACGTTTAACTTATATTATCATCCGCTCTGTAATTTATTTTCCATTTTCATGATCAATTGGATCAAATAAAATTTTGGCTTCTTACACCGCCATGGATGTATAAACTATTAAACATAGGAGTCATCAATCTAGGAGAAGCATAATGTTCATTTAACCTCTAGAGAGTGCATTCAGTTATATAACTTGTTACATGGTGAAGTAATGTAGGACAATCAATGAATAAGACAACATTGAAGTGGAAAAATCATAATGTTGCATATTTAAATGTTTTCAAATAAAATCTCCTTTCCGCACCACAAACATATAATCGTAAGACCATCCGTAGAGAAATGTATTTACAGAATAATTGCATCAAAATAGAATAATTAAACAATTATCACTATTTTAATTATGGCAAACAATTTTTGTGAGTCTAGAATATGTCATCTAAAAAATGATCTTTTATCTTTCCAATATAAATCTTCCAACTAACTAATAATATTAATATAAGGAGTGCATATTTTTTATTTTGTGTATTAACTCCTTTTCAACCAAAAATGTTGTCGACTTATTACAAAAGAAATATTTCACTTCTTCATTGTACTAACAATTTTTTTCCAATGTACTATATTATTTCAGGTCCTTCATAATACAACACACACACACACACACACACACATATATATATATATACAAAGAGAAAAAATACATCCTACCACCTAGGTATAGTTATCTCACACACATACACACACACACATATATATGATGGGTCTATTCTAACATCATCATAAAGGCATGTAGAACGGAGGTAGCACTTTGGTGCTGCCCCAGCCCATCCACGTAGGTCAATCAATTTGAAGCCACCATATAAAATAACCCTCAAGAAATGCTGCAGCTTACTTTGGGACCCATCCTTCCCCTTTTCTTCCCTTACTTATCCATTTCTCTCTCTTACTTTCCTCACAAACAACATGGTATGCTGCCTCACACACACAACACCCATCATCGTAGCAAGCTTTTGTGAGTAAGGAGGCAGCCTCCCCTGCAGGATCCCGCTTTGCTCTGCGCACCACCTATTCAATCGTGATGGACCATCTGAGCCGAGGTGGATAGTGGGGCTACCATTCACCGTTTAGTGATGGTCATGCCCTAAGGGCATGTACAATCGTTGCGATGTTGGGTTTATGTAAAACTTCTCCACGTCACGTATAGACATCTTAAGCGATGACTCATACAATAGTAAGTCCATTTGCCTGTCGCTAACAACCAAATTTCACGGGAAATTTGGAAGGTAACTTCCATGAAAGATGGGATCCCATCTGACCAGCTCTCTGTACAATGGTAAAAAGACTGTAGGTAAAAAGCGATTTTCACGCTATCAGACCGTCTTTATTTCTACCGACAGGCTAAGCCGTTATTTTTTCTTTCTTTGCCACATCATCTAATTTTCTACGTGGGCTGCATCACAGACGGTTGACGGAACATCATTGTACATGCCTTAAGAGCTTATTCCGACATCATCTCAGCTTATTCTGACATCACCAAAGAACTACTCTACCTACCAAACCGCACTACAAATCCAAAACGAGCCGAATTGTAAAAGAAAAAATAAATCACCTCCACCTTCCCCACCTCTCATTGTCCTTGCCTGCCCCAAGACCTCACCTTCTCCCTCCACTCGGCCGGAGCGCCACCCCCTTCTCACCAATGGGACCATGCCCCCCTTCTCCACCTTCTTCCGCCGCCGTAGCCGCCCCGCCTCCTTCCTCCAGCACGTCCGGAGACCTTCCTCCAGCACGGAAGGTTATGTGAGGCTCTGAAGAAAGCACCTGGTGATCAATGTACTATGGAGGGTGTCGGAAGCGCCAATCTACCGTTCATCACAGATCCAACGGTTATGACATAAAGTGGCACTATTGAATTTCTGACAAAGCCCCTGGCCGGTCGCGCGTCCCTCCTTCGCTTGTAGCCGCGCGTCCCTCTTCTCCTCTGGCTATAAAGCCATGTAACTTTTCCCTTCGACAACTTTATGCTTATTGTAATCCAGGGTTGAACCCTAGCCGCCGGTGGCGAGCTATATTTCCATTTCCTTCTCAGTAAAGCTCCAAATTCCTCGCTATTTCTTCTCTGAAATCGAGTTCCTGTTCTACTATTCGTGATCATACTCTGTTCGTAGTAAGCGAGTGCTTGACAATTGGTATCAGAGGCCCAGACTTTCCTCGGCAAAAAGGGGGCGGGCGCAGCAAGAGGGTAGATCTCAGATCGGAAGGCGGATGCTGATGGATCTTCGTCCTGGTTGCTGGAGCACCCTGCTGCAGTGGTAAAACCCCAGGCTTGGAGATCGATCCAGAACAGGGGAAGTTGCTCGTGGCGGTGTGAGCAACATGAGCTAGGTAAATCCCCCCTTTCCCTCCCTCTTAAGCAGTTGGGATTGTGGTCATGGCTAGAGTAGCAGAGTCGGCCACAACGGCTGATTTGCAGCTGGAGTCACTAGAGTTAGATCTGAAAATATTGAGGCAAGAAAGAGATGAGGATAGAAAGGAATTCCACCAGTTCCAAACAACAGTGAACAAGAATTTCATCACAATGCAGATTTTTGTTTGACAAGATCCAAGATAACTTCAGGAGGATACTACTAGACCCTGATCCTGGTAAAGGGGATGAAGCTAATCATGCATCAGTACAGGGAGCAGCTGTGCAGAAAGACAACCCTAGAGGATCACCTATGGTTGCACCAAGGAGCCCAAAACAGCTAGTAGCAGATACACCACCATGTGTGACTATGCCTGAAAAAGCTGTTGTGGGTGGAGTAGGTACAGCAGTATTAAGGGATCAATCTAGAAGGGAATTGAACATGGATGGCACATTGAAGCAACCCTACAGGCATCCAAACTTTGGCATTCATGAAGCTGAAGGCATGGGTCAGAATGATATGGTTGTGCATGCTGCTCAAGGGGAAGAATTGCACGAGATAGAAGGATATGATAACAACCATAGAAGAAGAGTTAGTACCCCTATGGACAATAGAAGAAGTCCTCTTACTGTGAAACCTGCTAAGCTTAACATGGTAGAATTTGAGGGAGATGATCCTAAATCCTGGATACAGAATCTAGAGCAATATTTTGTTGCTGCAAGAACACCTATTGAGAACAGGACTGAACTAGCAATATCTTACTTGAAAGGACCTGCTGTGCAATGGTGGACATGTACTGGTTTTGCCCCTCGTAACATTGCTTGGCATAAATTATGCTCCTTACTGTCTGAGAGATTTTCAGTACAATTTGTTTGTGATGTTATCACTTCCTTTCATGTTGTCAAACAAGTAACAACTATGACAGAATATGTGGAACAGTTTGAGCAATTGATGAACATCATGAGAAGGGAGAACCCTGGAATTCCCAATGAATATTATGTGACTAGCTTTATAGCTGGCTTACAATCTTGCATCAAAGGTCATGTGGAGTGTTTCAAACCCAAAGATATGCAAACTGTTGTGTGGTATGCAAGGAGGATGGAAAGAGCACAACCACCCCATGTAGTGGTGCAGACAAAGCCTTACTTCTCACAAGTGAAGAGACAAGTGAATTTTGAGCAAGCACCTGGCCAGAATAGTACACATCCTCTAGCAAAAAGTACAATTATCCAGCAAGCTAAGCAAAACTAGGTATGCTACAAGTGTAGGGAGCCATGGGTTCCAGGGCATAGACAGGTGTGCAAGATGAGCCAGAAAGAACAGATCCAAGCCCTGTTAAATCAAGAAGTAGAGAACTCGGATGTGATATTTGTGACAGTTTTGAGGATCCTAACCTGGACACATAAGAAGCACCAGCACCAGAAACTGTACTACAAGTTTCAGCACATGCTGCTCATGGCCTTAATTCAGCTAAAAACACATTCATTTTGTTAGTGAAAGTGGGAGAAGTGACAACCACTGCTCTGGTAGACAATGGACAGTGGAAGCACTTCTACATTTGTATCTCCTGAAATGGCAAGCAAGATGTCTATTGCACCTGTAGCTAACATTAAGGTGAAAATGGTGGTAGCTAGTGGAGAGATACTGTGGAATGAATTTACTGTCAAAAACTGTCCATATGAAATTCAGGGCAGTAAATTTTGTGACAGTTTCAGGATCCTTAAGTTGACTGGGTACGATATGACATTGGGAGTGGATTGGCTTAAGAAATATAGTCCAGTTCAAATGGATTTTATCAAGATGGAGTTGAAAATTGCAGGCACACAAGGTCAAGTAATCACATTTGTGGATGAAACTGTTCCCTTGGAAAAGATCACTGAAAGCAGAGACAAGACTAGTAGGTTAATGGAGCAAGTTGTATGTGGCTTCTTTCTGTTTCCTATATGTGGAGCAAATTATGAGTTAACAGCTACTAAGGCGCCTAATGATTTGCAACCCCTACTTCAACAATATGAGAAGTTATTTCAAGAGCCTAGTGGACTACCCCCTAGCAGACCCTGTGATCATAGGATTCCACTCATGGAAGGAGAAAAAGTGGTGAACCAGAGGCCTTACAGAGTACCACATCATCAAAAGGAAATTTTGGAGAAAATCATTTTGGACCTACTGAAGAAAGGACTAATCAGGCCTAGCACCAGCCCTTTTTCTTCTTCAGTGTTGCTAGTAAAGAAGAAGGATGGATCTTGGAGGCTTTGTACTGACTACAGAAGCTGAATGCTATCACTGTAAAGAACAAATACCCAATACCTGTCATTGAGGATTTAATGGATCAGCTGAAAGGAGCAAAGCACTTCTCAAAAATTGACCTGAGAAATGGGTACCATCAGATAAGAATGGCAGAAGAGGATATAGCAAAAACTGCTTTTTCAACTCACACGGGATTGCTTGAATATCTGGTGATGTCTTTTGGACTCACAAATGGTCCACCATCATTCCAAGCACTAATGAATCTGCTATTTGGCCTGCTAAAGTTTGTGGTGGTTTTCTTTGATGACATATTGATCTTCAGTCTGACATGGGAGGAGCACAAGGAGCACATCAAGCAGGTGTTTGAGATACTACAAGAAAATAAGTTGTATGCCAAAATAGAGAAATGTCCATTTGGGCAAAAAGAAGTGGAATATCTGGGTCACATTATCAATGAAGGAGTGTCCACTGATCTTTGTAAGATTAAGGCTCTTCGGGATTGGCCTATTCCTGCTAATATCATTGAATTAAGAAGTTTCTTGGGCTTGAGTGGTTACTACAGGAGATTTATTCAGGGATATAGGATAATTTCCAGACCATTGTTTGATTGCCTGAAAAAGAATGCATTTGATTGGCAGCAAGAACAAACCAAGGCATTTGAGACATTGAAGCAGAAGTTGACTAACACTCATGTGCTGGCTTTGCCTGATTTCACAAAACCATTCATTTTGGAAACTGATGCTAGTGGTTATGGTTTGGGAGCCGTTCTAATGCAAGAAGGAAGACCCCTCTCCTATTTCACGAAGGCAATTGGACCAAAAGCTGTAGCTATGTCTACATATGATATAGAAGCTCTAGCCATCATTGAGGCAGTTAAAAAATGGAAGCATTACTTTGCAGCTACTGCCTTGGTAATCATAACAGATCAGGAAAGCCTAAAGTACATCCAGGAGCAAAAGATCACTGAGGGCATTCAGCAGAAACTCTTGTTGAAGCTGCTGGGTTATAATTTTACTGTGGAATACAGAAAAGGAAAGGAAAACAAAGCTGTTGATGATTTATCTAGGGTGAAACATAAGCTTTCTGCTCTGATTGCAACAACTGTTTCACCTACTTAGGTCAAGGAGATTATTAAAAGTTATGAGGATGATGATAAGATCAAAGAGTTGATTGTTGCATGTGTGGTAGATAAGGGAAACAGTATTGCTTATACTTTCAGTAATGGAATTCTGAGGTATAAAAGTAAAGTGGTGGTAGGAAAAGCTACTGAGCTGAGACAGAAAATAATGAAAGTATTTCATAATTCAGAACTAGGTGGACATTCTGGTGAGAGAGCAACTTATCACAGGGTCAAGCTGGTTTTTCACTCGTCAGGCTTAAAGCACGATGTTGTGTTGTTTGTCAAAAGCTGCCATGTCTGTCAGGTTAACAAAGCAGAGCACACACCATATCCTGGTTTGCTAGAACCTCTTCTTGTTCCTGATTTTTCTTGGGCACATATAAGCATGGATTTTGTTTAGGGATTGCCTGTGTCTGAGAGCAAGGACCTGATCCTAGTAGTGGTGGATAGATTCACAAAATATGCTCACTTCATAGCCATGAAACATCCTATATCAGTTTAGACAGTAGCTAGAGCATTTTCTAACAACGTCTTAGCTGCATGGCATGCATATGGTTATTGTTACTGATAGGGATATAATCTTCACAAGCAATCTGTGGCAGCAACTTTTTAAATCCATGAAGGTGAAGCTACACATGAGCACAAGCTACCACCCTCAAACTGATGGCCAAACTGAGAGAGTAAATTAATGTTTGGAGAACTATCTCAGGTGCATGTGCTTCCAACAACCTAGAAAGTGGCATGGATGGTTGGCCTTGGCAAAATGGTGGTATAATACCTCTTACCACACATCATGACTCCATTTCAAGCATTATGGTGGCTGAGTAAGCACTGCCTGATTCAATATGGGCAGAGAGTGACAACTTGATGCAGAATAGGGAGCTGGCTATGGAAGTGATCAAGCACAACCTAAGTAAAGCACAAGCTAGGATGAAGTAGTATGCTGGTCAGAAAAGAAAGGAAAGAGAGTTCATGGTGGGGGACATGGTCTATCTAAAACTGCAGCCTTATAGACACACCTCTCTCAGCGTGCATAAGCACCTCAAACTGCATTCTAAGTTCTATGGCCCCTTTAGAGTGTTGGAAAGAGTGGGCAAGCATGCTTACAAGTTATTACTTCCAGAGGGATGCCAGTTACACCCTACCTTCCATATGAGCGAGCTGAAAAAGCACATTGGTGAGCATGTGGTGCCATCTCCTCACTTGCCCCTGGTGAATGCAGATGAAACTATCAGAAGAGAGCCTGAAGCTGTGTTAGACAAAAAACTAGTTCCTCAGCGCCAAGGTGAGATAAGCATTCCTGTGGTGCGTTGGCTGGTCAAGTGGATCAATATGCCTGCCGAAGAAGATACTTGGAAAGATGCAGCTTTTATCCAGAAGATTTTCCTTGCGTTTAGAGCTTGAGGACAAGCTCAGATTTAAAATGAGGGTATTCTCAGGCTCTGAAGAAAGCACCTGGTGATCAATGTATTGTGAAGGGTGTCGGAAGCGCCATCTTCCTTTCATCACAGATTCAACGGTTATGACATAAAGCGACACTATTGAATTTCCGACAAAGCCCCTGACCAGTCGCGCGTCCCTCTTCTCCTCTGGCTATAAAGCCATGTAACTTTCCCCTTTGGCAACTTTATGCTTATTGTAATCTAGGGTTGAATCCTAGCCGGTGAGCTACATTTCCATTTCCTTCTCAGCAAAGCTCCAAATTCCTCGCTATTTCTTCTCTGAAATCGAGTTCGTGTTCCACTGTTCGTGATCATACTCTGTTCGTAGTAAGCGAGTGCTTGACAGGTTAGGGCCCCCGCGCCCCTATCCCCCTCCATCCTCCAGTGCTCCCCATGCCCATGGCGGGATCCGTCCGTCACCGACCCCCGGAGAGGCCTCCACCACCGGATCCGGCCACCACGATCATCAGCGCGGCCACAAAATGACGGATCTTGCCACCACCCACTATCCACCCCCGCTGCCCTTCCTCCCCATCATTCCATCCCAGAGGAGATGACTCCGGCACGGATCCAGCCTCCCAGGCGGATCCCGAACAACAACTCCTCCCTCCGCTGCTTCCTGGTGGTCGATAGAGGAGCTGGAAGGTCCGGACCTCCTAGTGCTCCACGGCTACGAGCCATCTACTGCCTGCCGTCAACGGAATTCAGCAGGTAAGGTCCGCCACCTCGATCTAGTGCTTGCTAGTGGGGTTGGTGTGTCCCCGCGCATCGAGACGGCGGGTTCCCATCGGTGAGCTGGCTCTCTGACCCTTCTTCAACCTCACCTCCTCGGGGGAGCAGCCGATATGTGGTTGTTGCAGTGCACGATCCCTCGAGGTGCAGTGCAGTGGGCGCCCCGACCTCGACCCCAAGTAGGAGATGCTCCCTGGCGCACCGGCCTCCTCTTACCAAACTTCTCCTCCTTGCAGCTGGCCCCACCGTCCCTTTTCCGAGTTGGCCGTCGGTGCACTTCGCCGATGACAGGAGGACATCTCGGTTCCTCGGGCGTGCGGCTCGCCTGTTAGCTGGATGCGATCATCGTGTGATGAAATTTGTTATGTGGCCGTCAAGAGGACCACGACTGGCAGGAGGATGACGGCGACCTACCACAAGCAGCCTCCACATGCCCGTGTGTGTTTTGCAATTCAGTTCGAAGTAGTTTCAGTGCCCGCGGTGCTGGCGTGCAGTGCAGTGCACCGTCGACCCTTGGTCAGGCGTTCACGTGTTCTGTTGTTCGGTAGTTGCTGCCTTTTTCAGGTTTGGGGGTTGGACTTGCGGTGCTCTGGTGTACTACGACTGGGAGAGTAGTGTAGTTCTAGTTCTATGTTTATTTTAGCATTTAGATATGCAGTGTAGTGTGTAACATTTAGATATGTACTCCCTCCGTCTGGAATTACCTGTCGCAAAAATGGATAGAAATGGATGTATCTAAAACTAAAATACATCTAAATACATCCATTCCTCAAACAAATATTTTTGGACGGAGGGAGTAATATATATATATATATATACACACACACATATATAGAAAGTCTATTCGTCATCCAGGGTGCATAAGTGATTCTTGAGTAATCTTATGACTGTTTTATAAATAAATTATATCGGGAATACAAATAATTACATCTATATTGATTCATTACGTAAAATTTGATAAAAAAATAAAGATACAGGTCATAAGACCATAAAAATCACATTTTATGTGCATTTTACATTATATTTCTATGTTTGTAATTTTACGTGACATAAAATATTTTTTACGATGATTATATATTTTTGTACAATCTCTTTTTATGTATAAAATTAGAAAAAAGTTACGAAACGTAAAATTACTTTGCATTGATGTTAAAATAAAGGGGATGAAGAATAATTATTCCTCACACACACACACACACACACACATATATATATATAGTGGCGCCCATGGGGTAATAATATGGTATCACTACTACACATATGTTCATCACGGTGGGCTCGAAGCCCTCATTCTAGATAGGTATGTTGGGAAACTTAGGCCTCTAAAGGGGCAGCCGATCACCTCATTGTGGACCAAGTCCCTTTACTTAACATTAACGGGGACACTTACCCCTCACCTCTCTTTATACAAAGAGGAGGTTCCTTATTATATGTGTAGTTGAAAATCATTAATAAATGTTGGTCTACCCCCTATTCACTTTGTGTATTTTACTTTCTATACATTTGCATTGATCAAATACTTAATGTACATGTACATCTACTTGAGTCACTCTATTCAAAAACCTTGGATCATACTCGTCGACACAGGTTCTGGAACATGTTACCACTAGGACATCTCCACCAAATCATCGTGAATCGTGCATCCACCATGCTTTCATCGATCTCGCAGAAATATGGATGCAAAGTTGTTTTCTCAAAAAATGAATACCCATGTCATTATGATTCCATTTTCATGACCCTATAATTATTTGAATTATTTTTATGTGCCTTATATATTTATGAAGGTACCTGAAGGTATCCCTTTTCCAAACTAAGATACAGCAAACATGGGTGTATATAGTGTTCAACTTAAAAAATATCACTTTATGAACTTAAACGGACCTATGGAATGTGGTATAATCACTTGAGCTGCTTTCTTCACAAGAAGGGCTACACTAGCAATGCAGGTTGCTCATGTGTTTTTATACGGTGACCTCAAGATGAATTATATATAATCTTGCAGTGTGGGGATGACTAAATCGGTACACATGGAAATATTAAGGAAGAGAGTTCCTGTCTAATGGTAAAACCAAGTTATGTCTAGGTCTAGAAATTGTGCATTTCCTTGTTGAGACTCTATTGCACCAGTCGACCACCTAAAAGGTGTTAGAAAGATTTGGATTTGACAAGGAAAATCCTTCTAAGACATTGATGATTGGGCAATCTTTCAAACAAGACAAGGACCCACTGAGGCTAAGGAAGAGGGGGGGGGGGGTCCGCCACTAGTATTTCTCTAACTGACTGTAGTTGGAGTATTCATGTACCTCACAAATTATACACGGTTGGACATTGTGTTCACCATCCATTTACTTTCTACATACAATTATGATCCTAGCAAGACACACGGGAAACACATCAATGATGTTTTCCACTACATGCAAGGGACTAGATATCTTGATATGTTTTATAGTGGGAACCAATATATATCACTTATAGGTTATGTAGATGTAGGCTCTATCGGACGAGTATACTTCTAAGTCAAAGATTCAATATGTTATACTTTGTACCGGAACTAAATATTCCTGTAAATCATCCAAGAAAGTTCTTATGTCGACTTCCACAAACCCCTAAGAAAACATAACACTATAGGAAGCATCCAAAGGGTGTGTATATCGTTGGCGGATGATTGGACACACTCAACAGACGTCTGGGTTGGACACCGTACAAACTCCTACACTTATCTATGAACATAATGTTGCTTGTGTTGCACAAGTCCAGAAGTGTTACGCGAAGAGTAATCTCACAAAGTATATTAATCTTAAGTTCTTCATGCGCATGACATGTAGAAGATTAATGGGGCAAGAATATTGCACACTAGTCATGTGACAACCTTTCTGATTCTTTCACTAAATAATTACCAGCACCATTTCAAGAGGTGTACATGGAATAGTTATGATGAGACTTAGGGAGATGCGGGGCTCATGGGGAGAAACTTCCCAAACTCATTGTTAAAATCTTGTTCGTGACGATAGAGTGCTCAACTTGATGGTTGAGTGGATTATACTTGTTTCCCCCTAAGTGAGTTTTCCTCAAGTGAAGGACCCCACCGGCCTATTACGGGCCAAATCCCTCCACTTAACATTAAAGTGATCCCTTATTTTGCACCCCCTAGTTATATAAAGAGGAATCCCTCATTGTATGTGCAATTGATGAATTATTAATAAGGAGAGCTCTACCTATATTTACTTCATTTCAATTTTCCTTTATATACCTCGACATTGATTGAATACTTCCTCTACGTCTAAGTGACTCTCGCTCCGCAATCCTTGGACCGCCTCCTCCGAGTGGATTTGTTTGTGACCCAAGTTAAGATATGTCCTACACCAAACTTTAAGACGTTCGATGGTGCATGTGATCCTACACAAACCACCGACCACACTTTCTGCTCTTACCACTATGCATTTAGTTCTTCTAGTCGTCCTATCAATAGATTTGGTGAAATCGGCATTGCTTAGATGCTGGATTCGACACCAAATCTAGTGACGTTTTCTCCACAAATATGCAATGGGACCATGTTGCCTTCGCTACATGAACATTTGTTGGGGCATAGTTTATGCCTAAGTAATTTTGGTGATTGATGACAGTACCGTAAAGGACTAACCGTGTGTGTTAAGGTTTCAGATAATACACGTCAACGGCACAAGACGACTCGTCTCCTCATTCATGGAACGGAAGCACGGTGCTCTCTATGATTCTCTTTATTTGAGTCATAGGAAAACCATACTATTAAGAGGGGATCCATAATGGAAAGGTTTGGGTGGAATCTATGTTTGCACGCGCACACTTCATATATTCTCCCTTACCTTCTTCATTGGAGCGGCCCCCGCCACTGTGTTTCTTTCCTCCTTGCAAATTGGTCCCCAGCGGTAGTACCGCTGGAATGCTAGCGGTAGTATCGCTGCAGCCAGCGGTAGTACCGCTGGCTGGCGGTAGTACCGCCCCTGGTCAGCGATAGTACCGCTCGCTGGCGGTAGTACCGCCCCTGGTCAGCGGTAGTACCGCTGGCTGGCGGTAGTACTGCCCCCTAGTCAGCGGTAGTACCGCTCCAGGAGCTTAGTACCGCCTGCCTAGCGGTTGTTCGTGGACGGACCTTTTTGCGAAGACTTTCTTGGCGGTGGTAGTGCTTTTGCACTACTAGGGGCCCAACGGTAGTACCGCTGGAGTTCCAACGGTAGTACCGCTGGAGTTCCAGCGGTAGTACCGCTAGGTGGCGGTAGTACCGCCCCTGGTCAGCGGTAGTACCGCTGGAGTGCCAGCGGTAGTACGGCTGCAGAGAGTGGGAAAACGGTCTGATTCTGCCCCCCCACTATATAAAGGGTTCTTCTAGCTGTGGAACCTCATCTCTTACCTCTCTAAGCTCCATTGTTGCGCCCCAAGCTCAAAAGTGCCCGATCTCTCTCCCTAGCCAATCAAACTTGTTGATTCTTTAGGGATTGGTTGAGAAGGCCTAGATCCACACTTCCACCAAGAGAAAAGTTGATTCCCCCACCAATCCCTTGCGGATCTTGTTACTCTTGGGTGTTTGAGCATCCTAGACGGTTGAGGTCACCTCGAAGCCATATCCCATTGTGGTGAAGCTTCGTGGTCTAGTTGGGAGCCTCCAAGCTTTGTGTGGAGTTGCCCGAACCTTGTTTATAAAGGTTCGGTCGCCGCCTTCAAGGGCACCTATAGTGGAATCACGGTACCTTGCATCGTGCGAGGACGTGAGAAGAATACGGTGGCCTTAGTGGCTTTTTGGGGAGCATTGTGCCTCCACACCGCTCCAACGGAGACGTACTTCCTGTCAAAGGGAAGGAACTTCGGTAACACATCCTCGCCTCCATCGGTTTCACTTGTGGTTATCTCTATCCTTTACTTTGTATTTGCTTATGCTTGTGACTATATCTTACTTGTCTTAATAGCTCTCGTTGTTAGCTTCTTTAGGGTTCACCTCATTGTCGTATTATTTGTGAACCCGTATGTTGTTTACCTTAACTTGCTAAGACTAATTAAAAAGTGGTCGTTGTCTATTCACCCCCCCTCTAGCCAACCATATCGATCCTTTCAATTGGTATTAGAGCCACGTCTCTTTATTAAGGGTCTAACCACCCGAAGAGTATGGAAGGCGGAGAGGGAATTAACCATGGGCAACCCGAGGCCATGGACTTGACCTCGGTCACAAGGGACGACTTGAATACGGCTATGGCCGCCCTCAAGACGTCCTTGACGAACGAAGTCAAGACCATGCTTAAAGAGTTAATTGAGGGACTTAAGAGTTCACCCGAACCGGCTATAGTGGTTAAACCCACCGTCACCGATTCGGAGGCCAACTCCTCTAAGGAAGCGGCTAAAGGTATGCGACCTACCTCATCTCACGAAAAGGATGGGACTGGAACATATGCCTCAGTTCCACCCCCCATGGTCTATGGAGGATCCGTTCCCGCACCTCGTCTTAATCCTGTTGGTCCTCCTCCTAAGCTTGTGAAAGGTGACTTTGCTAACTAGGTATTTTCTATTAAGTCTCATTTGAATCACAGCTCACCAAACTTGTGGAGAATCATCGAGCAAGGATATTATCCCCATTACCCAAGCAACCTCACTCCAAGAGAAGATGCAGACAATCAATACAATCACTCTGCGTTGTTTATTCTCCAGTCTGCAGTGCCACCTGAAGATCTTCCCCACTTGCGTCCCTTCATGTTGGCCAAGGATTGTTGGGAGCATATTATGGTGTTTTACAAGGGAAGCTCAAGCATTCAGCGATCCAACTATGAAGTGATACTTGATAAGGCCGATGAGTTTGTGATGAAGGAAGACGAGGACCCTCGTGATCTCTATCGGAGGGTGACTGCTATTGCTGTGGCGCTCAAGGATCATGGGAATAAGGATGTGGATGATACATGGGTCAAGCGCAAGTTCCTCAAAGCCATCATGCCTTTCAACAAAGCCATGTCATCTGTCATTCGTCAGCGGCCAGACTTCCACTCCTTGTCTTCCAGTGAGGTGTTGGATGAGTTCATTGCAATGTCAATCATGAACGAAACAGCCGACAATGCACTTGCTCGTGTTCGATCAAAGACAACTTCACCCAACCTTGCGAAAGCAAAAGCAATGCTTGAAGAAGAAGAAGAAGATGAGGAAGAGGAGAGCTGCCCTGAAGACACAAAGTATGCCTATCATGAGCACATGGCTCTTGCATCAAGGCAATTCTGGGGCAACAAGAGGAACTCAAGACCCACCTTCACCAAGAACAACTCGAGTGGATTCAAACCCAAACAACGAGTAAGGACATGTTATAACTGTGGTAACGTGAGTCACTTCGTGGCCGAATGTCCCTATGAGAAAAGGGAAGACAACAGAGGCAAGCTCATTCGCAAAGACAAAACCAAATCATTTCCAATCAAGAACAACTTTGTGAAGAAACCTCACCCAAAAGGGATGGTGGCCCTTGAAGAGTATCCTTCCGATGATGATGGTGATGATGATGATACAGTGGCAACGGCAACTGTTGCTATTGCCACTACCTCTTCCCAGAAGGTGTCTCTCTTCAACGCCCCCAATGAGAACCACATCACCAAGTGCCTCATGGCAAAAGGTATCAATCAGGTAACTCCCATCATTAAGACCAACATTGCTTCTGCTCCTTCATTGTTAAATTGTGTTGAAGATAGTGATGTTGGGGAACTTAATGAGCATGATCTTGATAAGTTTCTGTGCACTATTAAGGGAGAACCCAAGAAGCACTTTGTTGCTCTCTTGGAACAACTGGGTGAGGCCACTGACCTCATTGAGTCTCATGAGGAGACCATCTCCGAGCTTCAGGGACATAGTCGTGACTATGCCGATGAAATTGCTGAATTATCTAGTGCTCTAGAAGAGCAGCGCACTCTTCGTTTGGCTCTTGAGGAGTCATATAACGATGACTGCGCTAAAATGCAAAAGAAACTAGATCATGATGTTGTTCTTACTCGTATGCTTAAATCTGAAAAGTATGCTCTTGGGGTTGGCCATGACAGACTCAAAGAGGAGTTTGACATACTTGACAAGGCCCACAAGGCCTTGAAAGGTGCTCATTTCTCTCTGAAAGAGTCTCATGATCAACTCCAAGCAAAGCTTACCAAGGAGATCTCTACTTGTCCTCCCTTTGTATTAATTGATAATGATTGTGCAACTAACCCCTGTTGTGAGCATGTACATCTTGTGGAGGAAAATGCCAAGGTAAAGGAGAAACTTGAGAAGGACCTTGTGGCATGCATACAAGGTGAGAAGAGTCTGAACGATCTCTTGAGCACTCAAAAGGGTGTTGCAGGAAAGGAAGGACTTGGACTTACCTCCAAGTCAAAAGGTAAAAGAAGGAACAAGAACAAACGATCTCCCACCCTCATGGACATCTTTGTCAAAGAGGGTGAGGGGACTCAGAAGGTGAACAGGAACAAGGTGGACTATGGGAACCCCAAGAAGGGCAAAATCGTTCCTACTAACACAGCCGGCAAACTCAATTCTTCTTATATTTTGTGTTGTGCTAGTGATGGGCATGTTTATGCCAGATTTGTTGGTTCCTACAATGAGGATATTGAATGGGCTATCTGGGTTCCTAAGACCCTTGTCTCTAACATGAAAGGACCCATTAAGAAATGGGTACCTAAAACCAAGCCTTGATCTATTGCAGGAGTTTGCTTCCGGTGGGGTGTCATGGTTGCTCGATAGTGGAGCAACAAATCATATGACCGGAAGCAAGGACTTAGTGGTGGATGTGCATCCTTCTCCATGTATGCCCACCCATGTCCAATTCGCCGATGCATCCTCTTGAAAGGTACTGGGATTTGGTAAGGTGGTCGTCTCTCAAGATTTATCTATTGAGAAGGTCATGCTTGTTGAGTCACTTGCCTACAATTTACTTTCGGTTTGTCAACTTGCAATTATGGGTTTTTTCACATTCTTTAATATTGACACTGTGGTCCTCCTGAGGAGCAAGACTCTTAAAGCAGCTTATGTTGGACATGTCGAAAATGGTCTTTATGTGGTGAACTTCTCAAAGCGACCCACTAAGACTGCGACTTGTTTAATGGCTAAAGTTGATGTGGGCTGGCTTTGGCATCGCCGTTTAGCTCATGTCAATATGAGATCTTTGCAAAGTCTTCTGAGAGGGGACCATGTTCGTGGACTAACAAATGTGAGTTTTGCTAAAGATCGTGTTTGCAGTGCCTGCATTGAAGGAAAGATTCATGAAACTGCTCATCGTCCAACGACTCTTATCTACACTAAGAGGCCATTGGAACTTCTCCATATGGATCTGTTTGGTCCTCCATCATTTGATAGTCTTGGAGGCAGAAAGTATTGCTTAGTGATTGTTGACGACTACCCAAGATATACCTGGGTATATTTCTTTAAAAAGAAGAGTGAAACTCAACAAACGGTCATCAACTTTGCTAATGAAGCGCAACGTCAACATGAAGCAAATATCTTGATGATTAGGAGTGCCAACGGCACCGAGTTCAAGAACTACACCTTAGATGAGTTTCTAGGTGATGAGGGAATAAAACACCAATATTCTGCACCATATACCCCTCAGCAAAATGGCGTGGCAGAAAGGAAGAACCGGACCTTGATAGACGCTGCAAGGACAATGATGGCAGAATTCAAATCTCCATATAACTTCTGGGCAGAGGCCATCAACACAACATGTCATGCATCCAATCGGCTCTACATCCGCAAAGGCTTGAACAAGACTCCGTATGAGATTCTAACTAGAAACAAACCCAATCTCAAGTACTTCCGGGTATTCGGTTGTAAGTGTTTCATTCTCAAGAAAGGAACACGGTTAGCTAAATTTGATTCTAGATCACATGAGGGTATCTTTGTTGGTTATGCTACAAACTCTCATGCTTACCGTGTCCTCAACAAGTCAACCGGACTAATTAAGGAGACGTGTAACATAGAGTTTGATGAAAATAATGGCTCTCAAGTGGAGCAAAGTGGTCTTTGTGATGTAGGTGATGAAATTCCTCCCCAAGCCATAAGAAGAATGTGGATTGGTCAAATACTCCCCATTGAGGAACCCCTTGTGGCCGAAGGAGAAGGACAATGCTCTATTCAAGTGGAGCCATCACCTCCACAAGCCCCACACGCTTCCAATGAACAAAGAGAAGACTCTCAACAAAATAAACTAGCTCAAGGTCAAGATAAATTGCCCAACAAAGATGATGTGTCTCAGAATATTCAAGCACTACCCCAAGACTCCGAACCTGCTCATGATCAAGATCAAGTGCAACCCCGAGATCCAGACCAAGTAGAAGCACAGGATCAAGATCAAGAGCAACCACAAATACAAGAACAAACTAGTGAACCTGCTCAAGTCGAAGGTCAAGATGATCAGGAGACTGTCTCACAATTCCCTTCTGGAGCAACAACAGCCGGCTCAAGACGCAAGGGCAAGCAAAGGAAACAAGTCGATGCTCCCCCGTTATCTAATGAAGAACTCTTAGAGCGTCGAGCAGCCAAGAATGCGAACAAGCTGAGAGTCAAGTCACATCTTATGAAGAATGTACTTGGCAGTTTAAAAAGGGGAGTATCCACCCGTCAACAGATTTGGAATTATTGTGAGCATCACGCGTTTGTCTTGTATTGTGAACCTCAACAGGTACAGGAAGCGCTCGATGATGAGGATTGGCTTATGGCCATGCACGAAGAACTTAACAACTTCGAGCGCAACCAAGTCTGGGATTTAGTGCCTCGGCCAACGGAGGAACATAATGTCATCGGGACCAAATGGATATTCAAGAACAAGCAAGATGCCAATGGAATTGTGATTCGAACAAGGCAAGATTGGTGGCTCAAGGCTACTCCCAAGTCGAGGGTATCGACTACGGTGAAACCTTTGCCCCTGTTGCTCGTCTAGAATCTATTCACATGTTGCTTGCATTTGCTTCTCATCATAACTTCAAATTACAACAAATGGATGTGAAAAGTGCCTTTCTTAATGGTCCTTTGAATGAGTTGGTCTATGTCAAACAACCCCCGGGATTCGAACATCCCAAGCTCCCCAATCATGTGTACAAACTCAATAAGGCACTCTATGGCCTTAAACCAGCCCCACGCGCGTGGTATGAGTATCTTACTGAGTTGTTACAAGATCGTGGGTTTGAAATTGGGAAGATAGATCCCACTCTTTTTACTAAGAGGGTTAAAGGAGATTTGTTCATATGCCAACTATATGTTGATGATATTATCTTTGGCTCTCCTAACATTTCCTTCAATGAAGAATTTGCTGCACTAATGACTGAGAAGTTTGAGATGTCCATGATGGGAGAGTTGAAGTTCTTACTCGGGTTCGAGATTACACAAGGTCTAGAAGGGACATTCATCAAACAAGCCAAGTACACTCAAGACATGCTCAAACGGTTCGAGCTCGAAGATGTCAAACCGGTCAAGTTCCCCATGCCAACAAGATGCAAGCTTGACAGTGATCCCAATGGTAAAGCAGTGGATCAAAAGGTATACCGCTCCATGATTGGATCCCTCCTTTACCTTTGTGCATCTAGACCGGATATTATGTTGAGTGTAGGGATATGTGCACGGTTTCAATCCGCATCAAAAGAAAGCCATTACATGGCTGTTAAGCGAATATTTTGATATTTGGCTCATACCCCAAACTTTGGCCTCTGGTATCCCAAAGGAGCAAACTTCAATCTAGTTGGCTATTCTGACTCAGATTGGGCACGAGATTGTGTGGAGAGGAAGTCAACATCTGGAGGATGCCAATTCCTTGGTCGCTCATTGGTAAGTTGGTCGTCAAAGAAGCTGAATTGCGTCTCCTTATCATCCACCGAAGCTGAGTATGTGGCAGCTGCAAGTTGTTGTGCACAATTGCTATGGATGAGGCAAACTTTAAAGGATTATGGTGTCACTTGTGACAAAGTGCCTCTTCTATGTGACAATCAAAGCGCTATCAAGATTTCCCTCAACCCAGTGCAACATAGCAAAACCAAACATATTGATATTCGTCATCACTTCATTCGTGAACATATCAAGCTAGGTGATATTGAGGTTCACTTCATCCACACTGAAGAGCAACTTGCAGATATTTTCACTAAGCCTCTAGATGAAGCAAGGTTCCGGGAGTTAAGGCATGAGCTAGATATCATTGATTCAAGTAATGTGGATTGAAACTAGGCATGTTGCACCTCACTTTGCATTCCATCTTGGTCAAGATGTAGGCATGGACATAGGGGTAGTGTTGTTCTCTCAATGAACTTTCGCTCCCCCCATTATGCATAAATCAATCTAGTCTTTCACTTTAGCCATTGTCAAATGGCACTTGTGCTTCAAAGACGAGCATTGGTCATGAACCCAAGGATAATTCTTCGCGGTGTCATACCATTGTCTCAAACATAGGTGGCCTCGGCCACCGCCCCTCCCACCTTTCTTTGGTATAGAAGAAAGGATATACAATGACACGTCAGTACATTTTTCTAGGTGCTATCTCTTTTTACTTACTTGTCATTTCCCAAGTTCTTCTCTTATCCTAGGCCGCGTTGTGACATTTGCAGCGGTACTATCGCCAGGACCCCAGCGGTACTACCGCTAGGTATGGCGGTACTACCGCCACGATTCCCATCTAACGCGACTTGCTAGGAAATTTTTAGGGCTGTCTCAAGGGGGAGCGGTACTACCGCCAGGGGGAGCGGTACTACCGCCAGGACCCCAGCGGTACTACCGCTGCATCCAGCGGTACTACCGCCAAGCAGCGGTACTACCGCTAGGTCGTCAGCGGTACTACCGCTGGCCCGTACCCCTTGGGCTATATAAAGGAGGGGGAGCCCGTTTTTCTCAGGCTCTTTCTTCTTCCTCGCGGCTTCTCCCTCCCCTAGCCCGAAATTCCCGTGTTTTGATCTCGTTTCTTGGAGCTCCTTCTCTTCGTTGGATTGGAGGGGTTGCTCCACCTCTCCTTCCTCCTCCAAGGGCCATGAATCCCGGTAAAGCTCCTCCCCTTCTTCTATTTGGTTGATGATCTTGTTCTAGGGTTAGGAGCATTGGGGGATTGGATCCATGTCTTTGATCTTGTGCCTTGTTCTTGGATGGCATGAAGGAGATATTTGAGGGGAGTGTAGGTCCTATGAATCGTTGCTGATTATTTTGCCATGCCCTAGGATTTACTTGTTTTAGATCAAGCACTTGAAGTATGTTTGGATTAGATCTAAAGCTTGCTCTCTCTTGCCTAGGCATGTACTTATTTCGGTGATACCTGTGATCCTCATGTGAGTAGGGCTGGGGTGGAGTTCTTAGCGTTCATATACAACCCATGCCCCTTGTCAAAATCGTGTAGCCCTATGCATGAGGTCTATTTTTATCTGTCAGATCTGAAAGTCAAACCCCAGCGGTACTACCGCCAGGGGTAGCGGTACTACCGCTAGGACCCCCAGCGGTACTACCGTCAGGGGTAGCGGTACTACCGCTAGGACCCCAGCGGTACTACCGCCAGGGGTAGCGGTACTACCGCCAGGAGGATTCACTGTGCATTCCTTTCATGTGCTTGGCAATGAGTGTTTATTTTTCTACTTTTTCTAGTTCATTGCCTTGACTCTTTTTGTCGCCTCTTTTCGCTGTGTGTTTTGTGTCACAGGTAGTTCTCGCCGTTCGAACCCCCCACGGGACACGCAGTCAAAGCAGTATCGCAACCCAGAGGCTCCCGAGGGGTCTGCCACCTCAGGTCTGCAACCCAAAAAGCAGTCCTTCAAGAAGACCGCGAGCAAGGATAAGAGGATCAATGTCCGAACAATGTCCCCCAAGGACTTTCTGCGGTTTCGCACTCAGAACCATTATCTCAAAGAGAAGGCTGTGATCAAGGATGTTGATCATGTTTGGGCAAAGGATCAGTGCAGGATCTACCGTGATATTGTCATGCATTTCAAGAAGAACTATGTCCCCGTTCAGTGGATTGACCTAGCCCATCTTCAGCGGAACCTGGACTATTTTGGTGATGCCCTCTCTCTGATTGACAAACTGGGCATCAAGGACATCATCACTTTCAAGACATATTTTGACCCCACTGCTGTTGCTCAGTTCTATGTCACGGTCCACTTCTCTCCTGATGAAGAGCGCTCTATGATGTGGATGATTGGGACTCAGAAGATGACCGTTACCTGGCGTGAATTCATGACATTCCTCAAGGTTGACTTCGAGAGGGCTGACACTCCACTTGGGTTGCGCCCACATGCTGCAGCCCTCACTGATAGGCCCGCCACAAAGGACAGATTGCAGGAACTCTATTTGAGGAAGGGTGTGCTCCCCAAGCATCTGGACATCATGCATCGGATCCTTCGCAACACCCTCTTCCCTCGCATTGGTAACTTCGACGAGGTTCATGGCTCTTTGGCTGAGATGCTGCTGCTTTGTGAGGAGGCTATGACTAAGGAGTCTGCCCCTCTTGATATTTCTGATGTGATGTTCACGGAGCTCTGGAACTGCATCATCATGCGTAAGGTTCCCATCTATGGGCCCTATATGTTTGCTTATATTCGTCACAAGTGGCAAGAGGCTTTTCTGGAGGAGGTGCTCTACACTCAGTCTGACTACATTGTGCACGACCCGATCAAGCTTCGCGTCAAGGAGAAATGGGCCAACCCATCAACTTCCTCTCAGCACATGGATACTGACACAGAGACTGTTGCTGACAGAGGAACCGCCTCTCAGTCCCGCTCTTCTGTCATGCCATCTTGGGCCATCAAACTGCAGGATAAGATGAAGACTCTATTCTGTATGCAGGCTAAGGGTCAGTACCATACACACGTGGCTCAGAAGGAGAGCTGCCAGAGGGACAAGCGTGTTCTCAGGACTCTTGATGTGGACATCTCCAGCGGATCAGAGGACGACATCACTCCAGAGGCTACTTGGATGCAGGCTCAAGGTTACCAGTGGTCTGGCGATGAGGAGGAAGAGGAGGAGCAGGACGATCAGGAGGGTACCGACGAGTCTGGCGATGCTGAGGATGAGGAGTAACTATCTGTGGCGTTAGGTGTGCCCCTTTTTGGTGTCTTGTGCCAAAGGGGGAGAGAGTCTAGGAGCTAGATTTGCTTTCATAGTCGAACTTTGCTTTGCTTTGCTTTCTTTCGTGGTTTGCTTCGAACTTGGTTTGCTTCTAGTTTGCAATCGTTTGTGAGACATGAACTTATGTGAGATTTATTTCCATCATATGCTGTGAGTCATATGCCCCGTATTGTCATATATCTCTATCTTTTTGTTCTCATATTATTCTCTGTGCAAATCCGGTATTGTCATCAATCCACCAAAAAGGGGGAGATTGTTGGGGCATAGTTTATGCCTAAGTAATTTTAGTGATTAATGACAGTACTGTAAAGGACTAACCGTGTGTGTTAAGGTTTCAGATAATACACGTCAACGGCACAAGACGACTCGTCTCCTCATTCATGAAACGGAAGCACGACGCTCTCTACGATTCTCTTTATTTGAGTCATAGGAAAGCCGTACTATTAAGAGGGGATCCGTAGTGGAAAGGTTTGGGTGGAATCTATCTTTGCACGCGCACACTTCATATATTCTCCCTTACCTTCTTCATTGGAGCGGCCCCCGCCACTGTGTTTCTTTCCTTCTTGCAAATTGGTCCCCAGCGGTAGTACCGCTGGCCCTAGCGGTAGTACCGCTGGAATGCTAGCGGTAGTACCGCTGCAGCCAGCGGTAGTACCGCTGGCTGGCGGTAGTACCGCCCCTGGTCAGCGGTAGTACCGCTCCAGGAGCTTAGTACCGCCTGCCTAGCGGTTGTTCGTGGACGGACCTTTTTGCGAAGACTTTCTTGGCGGTGGTAGTGCTTTTGCACTACCAGGGGCCCAGCAGTAGTACCGCTGCATCCAGCGGTAGTACCGCTAGGTGGCGGTAGTACCGCCCCTGGTCAGCGGTAGTACCGCTGGAGTGCCAGCGGTAGTACCGCTGCAGCTCGGGCAGAGAGTGGGAAAACGGTCTGATTTCTCGCCCCCACTATATAAAGGGTTCTTCTAGTTGTGGAATCTCATCTCTTACCTCTCTAAGCTCCATTGTTGCGCCCCAAGCTCAAAAGTGCCCGATCTCTCTCCCTAGCCAATCAAACTTGTTGATTCTTTAGGGATTGGTTGAGAAGGCCTAGATCCACACTTCCACCAAGAGAAAAGTTGATTCCCCCACCAATCCCTTGTGGATCTTGTTACTCTTGGGTGTTTGAGCATCCTAGACGGTTGAGGTCACCTCGAAGCCATATTCCATTGTGGTGAAGCTTCGTGGTCTAGTTGGGAGCCTCCAAGCTTTGTTTGGAGTTGCCCCAACCTTGTTTGTAAAGGTTCGGTCGCCGCCTTCAAGGGCACCTATAGTGGAATCACGGTACCTTGCATCGTGCGAGGGCGTGAGGAGAATACGGTGGCCTTAGTGGCTTTTTGGGGAGCATTGTGCCTCCACACCGCTCCAACGGAGACGTACTTCATGTCAAAGGGAAGGAACTTCGGTAACACATCCTCGTCTCCATCGGTTCCACTTGTGGTTATCTCTATCCTTTACTTTGTATTTGCTTATGCTTGTGACTATATCTTACTTGTCTTAATAGCTCTCGTTGTTAGCTTCTTTAGGGTTCACCTCATTGTCGTATTATTTGTGAACCCGTATGTTGTTTACCTTAACTTGTTAAGACTAATTAAAAAGTGGTCGTTGTCTATTCACCCCCCCTCTAGCCAACCATATCGATCCTTTCAACATTGTCATCCACGGGGTATGGAATTGATGATGTAGACAACCACCACAACCACCACCTTTGCATTGGAACGTGGTTATTGGAGGATCATTGTAATGCTGATTTTGTTCTTGCTCATTTTTCTTGATATTTTTGTGCCACACTTACCTTTGATCTTTATATTTAAGAATTTCTTTATTTTCCCTGATTAAATAACTCCATATACCCCCGAGGTTTCATGGATTGCCTAGTGAAAGACTTGAACTATTAAACCAGGTACTTTACTACCCTGATTTTTGGAAACCCACGCGAATCAACCCCATTCTAAGTGGTTTCAACAACTTTTTTTGCTAGTGAGGCATGATTCAACAAAGAGGACACATCTAGGTGAATATAGGGCACAGGTAGCACCCACATCCCCATATTCTTCTCTTTGACCTTGATGCGGAGCATGCTACGATCATCCCCATGTACACTCCGACTACTCCCCAAGCCCAAAGTGCCATTAGACAAAAGGTGAATTTGATCCTAAGTGCCTCTCCTTTCAATTCACTCAAGACATGGATGCTACCTCATGTATGGACCTTGTGTATACTCACCTGCATCCAAGACGACCATGAAGACACTTGGAGTTAAGGCCAAGTCAACAAGGAGATGTATGAACAAGCACCTCGAGAGGCGATGCCGGAAGTCTATAGAGGCCGAACGACCGGATGCCACCGGACGACCAACGTCCTCCAGAAATCGGACGATAGTTCAACTGGGCCGAATTAAGGGAAATCCGGACGCCAGTGGACGTCCGACACCCTCCAGCCATTGGACGACCGACGTCCTTTGGAAATCCGACGACACTTCGATCGAGCCGAACTGTCGGAAGTCGGGACGCCACCGGACGTACGGTCCCTGGTGAGGCACCGAACGACCGGAAGCCTCCGGTCATACAAAACCGTGTGTGCGTAGCCGCAGCCTTTGGCCTTTTATCTCTCCCACACTTAACACTTCGTGGCTAAGACTATATATACTCTTCACCCACCTCCTTTCTAGGGTTAGCAATGGTTTAGCTCATAGATTAGTTGAGGATTTCTCATTCCACTACCCCTCTCCCATGGAGATGATGCGTCCATGTGAGAAGACCCCCTCGTGGATGTCAAGGCACCTTCTTATGGAAGATCCCTAGTGGATTCAAGATCTCATCTCCCTTTGGGATCTGGGATGAAGTTTATCATGTATCCTTGTTTCCCTTTGTTGTTCAAGTACCTTTGTGGATCTTGTGTGTGGTGAATCTAGTGGATGTCTGATTGGACTTGTTCTTTAGTGTTTCCTCTTGTGTTTTCTCCCCCTTCATCCCCGTGTTCTTCGTGTTATTGAGGTTTTCCTTTCCAATTCATGAAAGATCGACATCTAGAGGTTCCACCCCGTATCATCTTGGTATCAAGAGCCACGTTTCTCATGAAATTGGACTCCTTCCCTTTGTTTTCTATCTTAATTTTTTGTCCCAATTCGAAAATCCCCATCGAAAATAGCCTCACCAATAATTTTGTCATTTGTTGGTTCTTATGAGATTTTGTTGTTTTTGATCCATGCAATTCATGTTTCGCAAGTAGATATGATTTCCCACCACGAAATATGCCCTAATTTTTCTATTTCCCCATCAATTTTGACCCCAAAAATCAAAATTTCTGTCCAAAATCACGTCGCAAATCTGAGATCTCGATTTAGCCAAGTCCCACCAGATGTGCGGCCCTTTCCGGATGTCTGGACCCCCGCGAAGCAACGAATGTCCGGAACTTTTTGGACGTTCGGAACCCCACATGAGACGCAAAATCATGGATTTACGGACATTGTCGGATGTCCGTCCATTTCCAGATGTCCATAACATGTAGAAATTGTTTTCGGCTGATTTTTGTTTCGGCCATAATTAATTCATCCCGATGTCTGATTTTGACGTTCTTTAGCTCGTTGGATAGATATTGACATCCTCCATCGACGAGAATTACTTCCAACACCATTTGACTCCATCAAAATATTCCTATTTTGGCATCTTTGCCTAGGCCTCAACCATAACTTCCGCATAGTTTCTCGCCATACTCTTTAGAAAACATAACCCAATTCTATTTGAGATTTTGAGTTGTAGTTTCCGTTTACTAAGGTGTTTCGGCTAATTAGGGACGATTCTAGATCGACAACGCCGCCACTCATCATCGCCATGGCCTCGACATCGACAACGATCACTTCGCCTTTTGGCACCCCAACCATAAGCAAGGACGGTAACCTTGACGACAATCATTGTCCATTCCCTTGCCATTGCATTGATCGCTCCGAGCCTATTGCGTACCTTACCCATTGAGACTAGCGAGTTGAGAATTGTCGGGCCACATTACTTATGCACCATAGCGATACGCTTATGTCGCATAAGTACTTTTAATGTGCAAACATCTTGCTATCTACATTGTGCCATAAGTCTCTCCCGTTCATATCGGTTCATATCTTGGTTCGAGCATCAAGCATAGCCTATCAACAAAAAAACAGGAAAACATGTTTAAGCAAAAGAGGAGATACAAAAGAGCTTGTAATGAATAGAAATAGCATTGAACTATTTTGTATAGTAGATACACTTGGTTCATACATATGTAGCATACTTAAGATCGAAGACGACACATTTACTCTCATAGGTTGGTGCACAAGCGCGTATCTAGCTCATTTGAGCAATCGAGCTATTGTCTCTCTAGTATCCTTATAACCAGAGATTTTCCTGGGTATCACACATTTTGTGCTCATTCCTTGGTTGCGCAGATCCCGTTTATCTATTTATGTGTATTTTCCTGGTGCCACCATAGCTATTGATCTATTTGCTTTGCATTGCAATTTTGTGAATCTTCCTCAACATTTTTGATATCTTGGATTAACATTTGCTTGAATTTTGTGCCATGTGTCCTAACGAACCCACTTGATAAACTTTACTTATAGGTGTGAGTGAAACATGATACATCCTTAACTTTGGGAACGGTATCTTGGTATTGTTTATCTCCTTTTCCACTCACCTTTGCTCAAGTCTTGTGATGGCTAGGCAAAGGACATCATCTTCGGTCTTCAACGACAACAACAGCATCAACAACTACGTCAACAAAAGTCACCTCTCCAGACTACAACGAGCGATGCAAGCTCAATTGTGGACCAAGTCGAATAACTCGCCACTGACATACGACACTCTGAAGCTCGGAAAAGGGACTACATCAACAAGAAGTTGGATGCACACATGAAGCAACTTCGACACATGTTGGCCAACTACAAGCCTTCTTACCCTTAATCATCTTCAAGGCGGAGACGCTAAAATCATATATCTTCGAAGCATCCATCCGATGAAAGCGCAAGTCGACCATGTCCTCATATTCGAGATGACCGCCACAAAATCCATCATGTTCGTGACCTACATCATCACGAACGGCAAGACACCTCCAAGAAACAAGTGTGTGAAGACAAAGAAGGGCATCGACTACAAGTTCTACATCACACTATGACCAACCTTCATGAGCACAAGACTAGATCGCTCGATGAGCTCCGACAAGGACAAGTTTCGACACCAACATCAAGACGATCGACTACACGTGTGAATGACCATTCCATCTTCGTAAGCACCCGCAGGAAGATGGAGGAGCATGGGAATTTCCCTTCGGTATTGGAGGAGAGTGATAATGTGCCATCTTCAACCTTCATCCATCGCGTAAGCGACAAGGCGGTTGAGCATGGGACTATCCCTTGAACCAAGGTGGTGAAAGGAGTTGAGCATGGAGATGTTTGCACCTACATCTCTCCGACACCGACGTATGATGAGATGTCCCAATTTCCATGTGAGGAGAGACACTACCACATGAGTGAGGTGAGTGCCTCGACCATATCTGACTTTGAATGCATTTCCTATGAGAGGATGAGTGTGACCACCACTAGCCCCATACATGAAAATATGCCACAATTCCTATGTGAGGTTGAGAGCCATCACCACCGTTTGAGAGATTCAACCAACCATGTGTGTCAGTGCATCCTAGAGGGAGTGATTGAGCCACACCACTTAGTGAGTGAGGTAGTTGAGAGGGCACGTGAGGCCACTATGATTTCTAACAACTTAACCTCTAATCCTATTGTGTCTTATTTTATGCAAGGTATCCTACATGACGACGCGCCTACCCTCGACGTGTCCATTCCTTCAACGGGAATTACGATGGCCATGGTGGACGATGATGCACCCCCACATGGTTCCATCATGATGTTGACCACGAGTTGGTACTTCCCACCTCACCTACATCCCATGAGCAGAGCTCTAAAGGTAACATAGGTGAATGTTCTTTGCTTGTCCCACTAGTGGACTATCTTGACATCGATTGCTTGCATGATGTTGATCATCTTATGCACACACCACATGTTTTATCTTCTTCATGCTTAGATGTGCCACCAATTTTTTATGAATATCATGATGAGCATGTCAAATTACCTAGTCGTGATGCTATTCTCCATAGGATATCATGTGAAAATTTTATTGGTCACATCATGTTTGATAATCCGCTAAACTTGTCGTATGCTATGAGTGAGATTTCCCATATTGCATCATTGCAATCTCACTAGAGTAACTATGCATATCCCATAAAAAATAATCGAATGTGTGAATATGTTATAGATGACAAGCCTTTGGTTATTGGCATTTGTTTTTCTTGCGATGATATTGCCATGCTTCCTTTGCATCATTTGTGAAATTATTCACATATGTCATGCCATGACCAGAATGCTTCGAATATGCATTTTTTGGATGTTGTTCATATTCTCTGAATTATGATTCCACTATTGCACATGAGGAGACCCCCATAGTTTCCTCATACATGTTAGGAGATTTAGTTCCCTTACATCCATTGCACGACCCCAATATTTGTGTGCACCATCCGCATATCATGAATAACAATGCCCTCGATAATTCAAGTGACGCACCACATACTTCTAGTCTCCATTATGATATACATAACAACAAACCATGCATGATGGATGACATGGTCCTATATCATTCATCTCATTTATTTTAGCATTGGATATTTTATGCTAATGAACACATGCACATGCACATCCTAACAGATGATGTGTACATATACCACGTGCACATAATTTTCCCTTTGCTTTTGTTGTGTGTAGGAACTCATGAATATCGTCAACCTCACAATCCAATGAGTTGACGAAAAGAGCTCTTGAGAGCAATGACGACTTGGGATTCATTGGAAAGTGCCTCCAACCATTCCCCTCCACTATAGGGCAAAGGCTTATAGATGAACCCCAACAAGTGGCGGGCATTGCAGGGCACTCGCCACTTCTAGTTTTGAAGGCCAGAAGTGACGGGTGACGGGTTGGGCCTGCGAGTGTCGGTTGCCTAGCACTGGCGGGCCCACCATATTGACCTCCACAGCTGAACTCGTAAAATTTCCTCCCGTGTTGAAACCTTCCACTGGCGGGCGCTGCTTCTCAATCGCCGCTGCTACTTCTTCTTACAATGGCAATCAGGAAGATCACCCACCGTAGACATAGTGGGGTGACCCTATCGAATTTTTAGTTTTTTATATCTACATGCTGCCGGTGGCGGGCATCATATGTACTCGCCACTGCTGCACTACGGTCACCTGCTCCAATAAGTTAGGAAGTCAGGAGCAGCGGATGTTTATACTGACCACCACAAATCTTTATAATTCCCTTTTTTGCTTGCCCAAAATTTAGTTAATGTCGCAAAAATAGCAAACCAAATCTGAAAGTTGTCAAATTGTAGCATGCGACTTCTGATGGTGTATATTACAGATGCAATAAATTTCAAGTCCAAAATAGGTTTAAAAGTTGAGTTCTGTGTGTGACGTGGTCATTTCGAAACCCTATACATTTGGCGGGAGAGTGTCCTGTCTGCACATGATGTGCATAGATTTTGTTCGTAATGATCTCTAATTTTTATCACGCCCTAGAGATGTTCAATGAAGATGCCATGGAGAGTTTCAAACATTTCCAACCTTCTTAGCATGGCCAAAGTTTGTTTTGCCTAATTTACTTGTCGAAAATTAAGTTAGTGCCGCAAAAATAGCAAACCAACTAAAAAAATTCTGTAAGTGTAGCATGGGATTTTTGATGTCATATATTACACAAGTAAAAAATCAAGTCCAAAATATGTTTAAAAATTAAGTTCTCTGTGTGAGGTGGTCGTTTAGAAACCCTATATGCACTTGGCGGGAGAGTGTCATGTTTGCATACGATGTGCATCAGGTTTTGGTCATAATAATCTCTAATTTTTTATCACGCTCTACATGTGTTTAGTGAAGAGACCATGGAAAGTTTCAAACATTCCCAACCTCGTTAGCACGATCAAAGTTTGTTTTGCCTTTTTACTTGCTGAAAATTTAGTTAATGCCGTGCAAATAGAAAACCAACTAGAAAATTGTCAAATTGTACCATGGGACTTCTGATGGCGTATAAATAAAATATAAAACATTTTAGGTCCAAAATATGTGAAGGTTGGGTGCAAGCTATTACAAAAAAAAATTGTGAACAAATTATTTTAAGTACATAGGCTCAGGCTGGCGGGTGGGCGAGCCCACCCCCGTTGCAAACAATTGTAGTGGCGGGTGCCACACACTGCCCGCCGTGTGTTCACCAAAAAAGCGCGACCCCCGCGCATAGTTTAGAAAATTACCTAATTCATTCCGTGCTTCTCCCATCTCTCGCATGCTTGTGCATCCTTACCACCGTCGGTCGCTGCCTACTCTCAAGTGCTACGGTTCTGCTCCTCGCATCTCTCCCTACTATCATGCGATCCGGTGTTAGCCGCACGCATCACCGGTGCTCGTACTTTGTGGCCACCACACCTGTAGTTTTATCCCCACAGGATCCCACGGGCCGGCACCTGGACAACCTCGCGACCGTCGCAACGAACCCGGCCGTCTCGTCAACACCGGCGTCAGTGTCATAAATTTTTGATTCACTTCTGTGTCAAGGTATAATTTCACTACATTTCACATATATAAGTTCCACCGTTATAGATGATTGTAACGTGTTCGATGAAATGCCACACAAAGAATTAGATCTTAGATGTTCTTAGATCTACCTGTACAAACGCGTGGATCGCGTGGTGGTTTTCGATGTAGAATCACATGGTTGAGATGACATTGATTCGTTTCGGTTTCATAAAAGTAAGGGTACTCAATATGCGCTACTTTGAGCAAAGGTCATGCGAATTTTCCAGTCGCAATTTTCATTCTATGTTTACTCATAACTTCTTGTTACAATATTGTTGTTAGACAAATGCATCCCGTCGCTGGAACGTCATCTCAAATGGAACCTTAGTACACCAACCTTGTCATCGAGATGAGCGCCACTGACGTGGATGATTCGACCATCCCTAACGTCGAGATGGGCAATGACCAACAGGTAGAAGGGACCACCGGGGCACGGGACACGAGCTACACTGACGGGACATCATCTAGTGCGACTACCACAATGAAGAGAAAATGAAAGGCAAGGGATCCAAACAAGCTTCATGAAGGTATAATTGCAATCACCGCAGTTGGCCCGAGTGAGGATCCGATCACCCCAGAGGATGGAGCAAAAAGGTATAGCAAAATGCTAGGTTTCATCTTGCAAAAAATCGTCTTAATCGATAGCAAGGATTTAGTCAGATAGAAGGTGAATGTACTGATGGCGTTAAACCTTAGTTATGAATTTCCACTTGATGTCAATAAGTTAGCCGAAGATTACGCCATGTCAAAATGGCAAAAAATGCTAAGGGACTCGAAGAGAAGTGCACGTTGCAATATATTTGGGAAGGACTTCAAGACTATTAGGCAGCTCAATCGAACTATGGATAACGAAGAATGGACGAAGTTTTGTGAATCCTACGGTAGTGAGTCAAGCAAGGAGATAAGCAAACATTTTTGTAATTTACAAAAAAAATCTCCCACGTAACCATCATCCGGGCCTTGGTGGTTACAAAGCTGTAGAACCAAAGTGGGAGAAGGAGGTTGCGGAGTTTATAGTCGCGGGTAAACAACCTTCATTTTGGGAACATCGATATCGTGCTTGGGACTTGTTTTCGAGGGCGTGTGCAGTGCAAGACCGAGGCAGTATGGAGTTTCTCCTACTGATGCAACAACTTTGCTCGACGGAAGAGAACTTGGTAACTTAAATCACCACTAATAGTTTAGTCCCCAGAGCTTATTTATTACGTACCATACTAATTATTTACCAAAACACATGTAACTTTTTGTAGAGGAAAATAAAGCATGAATTTGTACAGGGTCCTCATGAATCTCCCCATGAATATAGGTATGATGACCCTCTTACCCGGGGAGTGAACGCGGGTTTTGAGGTTGACAGGAAGCCCAAGATTGGGCATGTGTTGGGAGGGGTAAGATGTTGTAGGACGACGCCTACCCCGAAACCAAAGACCTAAAAAAATACACAAGGAACTACATAAACAAAACTAAGTTAGATGCAATAGTAGATGCATCAGTCGAGAAAAGGTTAGCAAAAATGTTTCGGCACGGCACGCCAAGCCTATCCAACAGCTTACACCTATCGCACCCATAAGCCACGTGCATCCTATTTTATTCCATGCTGGGTGCAAGCCAACATGGACAGGGTGAAGAGAAGGGTTGCCAAGGGTCAAGACATCCCGTTTACCGATGGTAGAAGAATGATGCATGGGGTCGTCCTGCCACTTGGCATACCGATGGTGCATGTGTAGGAGATATCGATAGTGACGGGCTTTGAAACTTCGTCATTGCCTAACCCCGCAGAAGACGACATCACTATGTTATGGCAAATGACCCAAAGCCACCTTCTTAAGTGGCCAATGAATGATATAGAGGACATTACCCAAGGGTATGCCAGCATCGGACACGTAGTGCTAGATGATCCGCATTCAGGGGACAGGAATGCACGTTATAGTTGCGGACCATCCGCGCAGAAACTACCTATGCGTGTCGTCATCCCCGAACGGCGGTTGTCGAAATATATGTTGGGGACCCTCTCGATTGATCTTCAAATTCTGGTATACAAACAAGACATCAAACTGTAGGAATGCATGGGCATGTTTCCTATTTAATGTGAAACTAATACATGAAACAAACTAATTATGCTATAAAAAACAAGACATCAAACTAGTGAAACAATGGTTCAAACAATAAAAACCTAAACCGACAGCCTCACTGGTCTGGTTTTTTAAAATATGCTGTCAGGGAGGGTAGAAAGGCATATAAGAGGCGACACATATGGGATCTCATCTTGAAATAGAAAGTATCACCCAGTTTTAGTATTGAGTCATGATTACTAGGTTATGTGGGTGCGTGCCTGCGTGCCTGCATGGAGGGAGAGGGAGAAAGGCTTGTTCAGGTAGTTGATAGGTTGGGGTAGGGTTTGCGGTGTTTCCTTTGTATATGTGCTATGTAAAGGCTTTGCACTTCTAGAGTGTCAATACCAATCATGGTGTTAGTTGAAAATAGCGCATGCATATGGCCAATGTAGACAAATTTTCTAGGAAGCCATCTCACATGTTGATTTCCTTGAAGATAGACTATAGTAGTTATATTATTCATTTATAATCAAGAAGACATGTTGCATTAAAAATTGAAACACTCTTGGAGTAGAACTAAAACTACTAATATCAACAATATATATTATAAAACCTATGTAATAATATTTGGGGAATATATTTGTTCATGCATCTATGATACTATTTTTTATATGGTTGTTGTTAATGATTCTACCTATAATATACAAGATGTAGTTGAAGAAGTGCTAACATGGTCACTAAAGACGGATTTGGAAAGTCACTAGCACCCTCAATATTTTGAGGCCACGTGGTTGTGTTAGTCGGGGTTTCGTCCCTGCCGCCAGCCTGTAAATTTGGCCATGGACATGGAAGTGATGGTCACGGAGGCGTAACAGTTCACGATTATAGCTCTTATTGGAGGCTCGATCAGGCTATCCTGAGATGAGGTGGATGTAGTGATGGACATCTCTAGGAATTTGGATTTGGTATTGAACCTTCCTCAACACCCTTCCCTTTCCAAGTGACCAATGGATTTAAGGGTATGGTGGTAGTCAATAGATGTGGGGTGGCGAGGTCCTCAAACTTCTTTGAGTAGTTTCTCCAATGACATGGGTGGGCCTTTGTTTTTATACAACTCCAACAAGCAACAAGGCACCGACTGGTAAACAGGTTGTTGTAACAATTGTTTTGACAACCATTATGCATATTCTCCTAATGAAAACCCATGATCTCGGCTCTCTTCTAGATCAACCTACGTCGATGTGCATGTGTTATGACTTTATTGAAGGGGTTAGCTTGAAATTCTTCTTTGGGATGACAATCCATGTTTGACCTTTGGTTGGACTGATCAACATATGAGTAAGTTTGTTATTTTTTCGTGAAGACTTTGTGTGGTAGTAGCGTGCTTTTTGAGAGGACTCATATTATTTTCGTCGTTGACTTGTCACTAGCGATAGGTTGTGGCACATATAAGAGAAGACAATTGTCGCGAGCCTAGTTCTTCAAGTTAGACTTGTAATATTTTCCTTTTTCTCTCTATTAGTAGATTTTTTATGGCATCAATGTTTGGCTTTGACTGACATTGTTCAGTTGTTAATATTTGGTTGTGTCATTAATCAATATAGAGGCTAGGGGTTATCCTCCTTTTGGAGAAAAGAAAACTTAAATAATATTTACTCATGGATGAGATAGTATGAACATATAACATCATTTCACGTACATATTAGTAAACACATTTCATACCTCTTCTTATACATTTCTAGTCCGAACAAGGGAAAGCTTGAAAATCCACAACCTTTTCCAGAAGCATATAACCAAGCGAATGAAGTCCACGAAAAGCTTCCGATGAAAAGTTTAAATATGGTTGCAACTTGCATCCTAGAAATCACAAAGTTAGTTTAAACAATCAAGAAAGAGCAGATCAATTTACAGGAAGCAAAGAAATTGCATGACATACTTTGCTACAATAGCTCCCTGAGGGGTGTGAAAACTATTAATAAGGTGAGCTTGAGCTGTTCCTGTCGGGAATAGTAATCTGTAGTCTAGAATCATCACCTATAACAAGAATAACGCTAGTTATAAATGAGTTATATTTCTTAGAAAAAACGTTCTTACTATAAAGGGCAATTTCGTTCAAACGATATATCAAGTTGATAAAAAGGTACTGAGGAAGTGTATGACCTCTACATAACACAATGCACACAATCAACATGTACAAAAAAAGAATAATAAAATGTTTAACAACAATAATAAGCATTCTTCCTAAGATGGGGTAAAAAAAAGAAGTAAATATAGTATTTTCTTTTGTAGTACTCAGAATGAGAACTCACATGCTCTACACTAGAAAACACCTAATATAGTAACTTGTATCTTCTATTTAAACAACGTTCATAAATTGATATGCAAAACTTCGTTCATTAGTAATAGGATGGAACGGTCAAATACGTATCCAAGAAGGACTTATAGATAAACAATCACACAAAACTAAGAGAACACTGGAACAATGGTTTGAAAAGTGTAAGACCATATACAACCATAATGTACAATTCTTACCACCTGTATGTCCACGGAGAAGATCTAGGATCCCCTCATTTGTCCAGGACTACAACCATACTCCCCACTTTTGGACCCTCAATTTGATTAAACTACGTACAATGTAGATTTCATTATAGGAACTTATGTGTATTATTAGAAGCAGTACTTTTGATAGAGAAGTACACTTCCTAGTTGTCGTCATCGGATATGTCGATGAACACATTGTGAGAGCCGTTGGCCTCATGGTCACTCGTGGCGCTACGAATATCCAATCTCACCTCCTCCTTGTTATTTGTGAAGAGCCAAGCCCACCTGATGTGATGGAGGTGGATAAGGGTGCAATTTGCCACCACCTCCCGCTCGGACTGGAGCGAGTCAAGTGATGACAAAATCAATACTATAGTTACACTCACAGCCCGTGCTACAATACATATTTAACCAATTATTAGAGCTCGTGTACGCCAATTAAATTATGAGGTTCTTTCATTTCATGGTATTAATTCTAATGTTCATGAGAATATGATGGTGCGTGAATGAGATACGTTTCTGTTGATTACTAATGAAGGGCCTAGAATTGACAAGAGAGATGAACACTGGAGCAGGATCAAAGTGTGGAGATGAAGGCGCACGCCAAAGGAACAAGAACTGAGTTTCCACTGCAGTTTTTATCACTTTCAACTCCTCATGGTGGCATACAAGGATATGAACTAACAAGATGTCCTTTCATAAAAAAACCATAGCTTAGTATATGTGTTGCGACACCTTATTTTTGGGCCACACGCATATAATTTTAAAATACTAGTCCATAGGCTGTTTTTATAGTCCGTATTGTAGGGGAAATGACTCAATAGGTTTTTTAGTCCCACCATGCAAACGCTGGACGAAATCCCATGTATTGTACACTACTAATAAAGTCATTAAGGCACCATTTAGACTTCGCTTGTATTCGCAATATCCATATTGCCATCTCAATTTACTACTTGTTCTTCATTTGCATACAGGAAATAGACCCTTGTTCTAGTAGATCTTCTAGGGTTTGATAGATCCCCCTCATGAGTTCTTCTAGGGTTCATGGGGCTGGATCAATGGGGATGGTTATGTACATTCATGGGGTTAGGGTTAGGGTTCATGGGGTAAATATGTCCGCTGACGTGGTTCTGTAGATTCATGGGGTTAGGGTTGTAGTTGTCATGGGGCTCGATCAGTGGGGCTGGATCATGGGGTCCTGCATTTGTGATGGGTAACAAATGGGGGCACATCCCCCACCTGGCCGATCAAGGGTTAGGATTCAGTCAATCTATGAGCTCCTGGAGGTTCTTGTTCATGTTCATGGGATTTATTCCTAGTGGTTCTTTCTATCCCCCTCTGGTAGTTTGCTTCATGGGGTTAGGGTTCATGTTCATGTTGCTTGACTACCATGGCTTGCTTGCTTGCTAGCATACATGGTTAATTAGAGTTTCCATCAGCAATACTTGCTTGTATCAGTAGCACTTGGAGAAGAAGCTACTAGGGTTGGTATCAACAATACTTGCTTGCTTGCTCCTCTTCAAGTTTCTTCCTTGCTTGCTTGTTTCTATCAGTAGCACTATGCTTGTTTCTACCAGTAGCACTTCTTTTGCTTGCTTGCTTGTATTAATAGCACTTATGCACTTTGCTTGCTTGCTTGCTTGTATTAGTAGCACTTATGCACTTTGCTTGCTTGCTTGCACACTGCTTGCTTCTTTATTCACCAAATGTTGGGCAACCAATTGCTATGAATGCATATGTTTGCCTCCATTAGGGATACAATTGAGTAATTACTTTGCTTATAGATGATTGCAGGTACATGGATAAAATTCCAAGTTAAAACATAAAAGTAATTGTTGTAAATAGTTAATGCATTGCTTCACATATATAGTTTTCTTCAACTATCAGTTTAGTACATTACTACCTCCTGTTTCACATGTTTTAATACTGATGCATTGCTACACTTGTATGTGCATGCTAGTCCAAGTGCTTCAATTTAGTTGCTTTCTTCAACTGTGAGTTTAGTACTGATGCATTAAATGTATGCGCATTGCTACACGTGTATGTGCATGCTGGTCCAAGGGTTTTACATGTATTAGTACTGATGCATTAACTACATCACTATATTGTTGATCCAACAAGTTTGCTTCACATGTATTACATGTATGTGCATGCTCGTCTAAATGCTTTCCTTTATTGATATAAGTGCATCATTTTACTTTATCCCTGTTGTATTTGATTGTTGTTTATTCTATTTTGCAAGCACCACCTCAAGATCATCCATGTCAAGGATGACAAGGTCAAACCCGAGGCCAACGAGTGGTATGCAAGTTGCTCCTTGTGGTTATACTGTCAGATTTATAAAATGTGTCTTAATATGCTAAGTGAAATGTAATATGCTAACTAAAATATCTTGGAGGCTGGTGATGTAAAATACTGTCAGATTTTATTATGCAAATGTATTGTTGTAATCTGAATTAGCTCGCTTAGCTGTGCCTGTGTGCTGTTACTCTTCCTTAGCTGAATAAGTAGGATTAAATGATAATAAAATATCATAAGATATGTTTGGCTGTCTGTCCATGCATTCCAACAATTAACGTAATAATTATGTTTACTTTGCCTTGCAAAGATGAGCATCCTCTCATCGAGTACGAGAAGGTTAGGGCTAGAAATATGATGAGGAACAATTGGATATTCCAGTCCCTTGGCATTGATGCAATAGCGTTAATGATTAGGAAAACAAATGATGTACAAGAAGGTACAACTAATGGGGTTCAAGAAGGTAGTGGAGTTATCAGTGATGACCCAGAGTACAATCCTAAGGAGGATGAAGTTGTAGTGCACAAGACTGTTAAGGTGCAAACTCTGTCTTGCTTGGAGGGTTCGGGTTCTTGTATGCTCTGTGTTTCCTTGTGCTCACATATTTATCTTGTGATCTAATTTTTTTCTATGCTATTTATACAAGGCACTGAAGGAATCTAGAACGAAGAGGCCTGGTGTTAAGAAGACAACCATCAAGAAGAGGAAGAGCTCAGAAGCATCTGCTGCAATGCCTCCAGGAAGGGTGATGGCCCCACCTCCAGGACAAACAAAGAGGATCCTGGAACCTGATGAACCTGATAGAGTCACAAGGCAGAAAGCAACTATGGCGGCTGCGACGGACCATCAGGAAAGTCCGCTGGGCATGGACTTTGGGAGCTCGGTGGAAATGCGTGATGAGTTTTTGCTCTATTTGAACCTGTGATTGGTCATTCTGGTGATGAAACAATGTCTTGCTCTATTTGAACCTGTGAACCTGATGAAGTATTTTGTGAAGATGTGCACCTGTGAAGTTGTCAATTATTTAAGTTTTGTTTGGACCATTTTGTTTGGGCACTAAAGTTAGTTTGGACAGCAAAAAGTCCGAGGCCCAAACAAGAAATAGACTAAGAAGGCTTGGGCCTAAAAAAAGAGTAGGCCAAGGCCCAAATTAGAATTTATCTAAAAAGGTTTGGGCCTAAAAAAAGAGTAGGCCAAGGCCCAAACAAGAACTGGACTAACAAGAGTAGGCCAAGGCCCAAAAGAAAAGTGGACTAGTAAAAAACCTCCCGAGTAAAAGATTCTATCCGAGAAAATAAAAGGCCAAATTATTGGGCCCGGCCCATGTAGACGACCGGAATGGACCGGGCTGAATCTTATTTACGACCTTTTCATTTGGTCATAATTCTGCCACGTCAGCCTGCCACGGTGGATCTGACGTGGTGCGGGCAGATTGCTACTGACCAAATCATTTGGTCGTGAAACCTACGACCTTCTGTTTGGTCATAAAATCCTACGACCAATCTAGAAAAAAGGTCGTGATAGTTCATTAAAGACCCTCAGCCTTAGACCTTGTGTTTTTGGTCATAAAAAGGTCACAAATGGAAATCAATGAACATTCAGTGACCAATATTGAAAGTCGTTAGTTGACATATTTCTTGTAGTGGTTGATCGTCCTCCGATGTGGTCAGTAACCTCTCGGAGTTTGCTTAGAGATTACTAAGGCACGGAGTTTTCGTGCGCTTGTTGTCAGGTCATCAAAGTCTACTCCATTCAAAATGATAGTTATCGTCTCATCGAAAGACCGTACATCTTTGCTTCTATCATCGAGGACGGCGTCGATGACACACGCATGAAGCTGCATCACTCTCTTGCTCGTCATTTAACTGCACCTTTCCGCATTGTGCTCTAGTTGGACCTCCTCTACTTGGCCGAGGTGGAATGCCTCCACCTCCTTCATGCCAAATCTATTGGGATCAAGATCCATGCACGAAACCTCCTCCTCCTCCGATACCTCCTCATCCTCCTCCTCCTCTGATACCTCCTCATCCTCCTCCGACAACTACTCCTCTGCCTCGTCCTTCTCCTCCGAATGACATGCATTCCACGATTCCAACGTCGTGTCGGTCTTGAGGACCGGGAAGACTTTGGCCCTCTTCCACGTCAAGAGAAACGCCAACATCACCACAATAATGAAGATGTAGAACGCTTTGGCAAGCTCAAGTTCACAATTCCCAAGTTTTTTAGAGGCACTAACCCCCAACACTTTCCTATAACGTGCATTCATAGTGGACAATATATTCTTCTTACACAACAACGATGACGCGAAAAAGATCTCAATCACCTCCCTTGAGTTCCATGAATATGTTTTCATTTGGTGGAAAAAGTAGTTGAGCAGAGAAGAGATCAAGCCGAACCCACTGTGACCACTTGGCATGACATGAAGGAAGTCATGAGTGTAAGATTTGTGCCTACCAACTACACGAGAGTCTCTTCAAGAAATTTCTACACCTCAAGCAAGACACAAAATACGGAAAAGAATACTATAAGGAAATGGTGATTTCTGTGATAAGAGAAAATGCCAAGGAATATGGGGAGCAAACTATAGAGAGATTATTCTCTGCTCTCAATCACCATTAAAAAAGATTGTTGACTTCCAACCACACTCCATCCTTCCCCAGCTCGTACATGAAGACACAAAGGCAGAATGCGAAGTACTGATGACATCAAGTATGCGTGGTACTCCGCATACCGAAGAATTTTTTTTGCTTCCAACACTTAAGTTTCTTCGAGTGCGGCACCATACACTCGAGAAATACCCCAATAGTCGTGTTTCTTCAAGATACAACCCACCGATGAAATCATAGAGTCGTCCTCCTAAAACTACAAGAAACTACAAGCCAAGAGAATCTACATCAACAACCCCTCCAATAACACAAAATGCCAAGACAAGTCAAATACAATGCTTCACTTGTCAAGGGCATGACCACAAGAAATTTGAGTGTCCCACAAGACGGACAATGATCATGATAGCGGATGTCGAATATGACTTCATGAGTAATCAACAAATAGATGTCTTGGAACATGTGATCATGCATCTTCAAGTCAATGAAGTCGAAAATGCTCAAGTATTTTGCAACAATGATTTGAGCCCTGCTCTCATTGTCTCCAAGATATTGACACTTCAATGACAATAAGACGAACACCAACGATGCCACATCTTCCATACAAGAGCGGACATCCAAGGATAGTATTCAACATGGTCATAGATGGAGGAAGTTTCCACAATTTGGCAAGCGAGGAGGTTTGCTCAATATACAACTCCTCAAAAAAAGCAATCTCCCCCATACAACGTCCATTGGTTGAGCGACTCCGGTACTATTCAAGTTGAGCACACCATACACGTCTCTTTCAAGATAGGCGTGTATGAAGATACCTTGGAATGCGATGTTATCCCTATGTTTGTGTGACATCTTGTTCAAGGACAGCCTTGGTAATTCGATCGCAAAGTCATTCACAATGGACAAACCAACTATTATAGCCACAAGATGATAAACAAGGATTACATGCTTTGTCCTATGTAACCAAGTCAAGTTATCGCTAACAAGCGAGCTTCAAGCCATCATGAAGAGTCTAGTGAGTGAGCGAGCCATCCCAAAGAGATTGAGCTCCACAAGCCAAATACGAATCACTCCATGATGATAGAAAAAAGGATTTAATGCGCTTAGCCACCAAAATAGATTTATGTTATATTAATATAGGAAGTGAAGCTTTTTGAAATATATGATTTTTCATTCGTGTAGTGTCACCACGCCCCACTCGTTCGGCATAATGCAACACAACACCTCGTCACATTGCATCATCATGCGTCATACATCAACTTCGCTCCAAAGAACCAAAATTGGGGCTCTCCACCTCATCCCCCATTATTTCCCCATTTCATGCATGAGTAGATTATCAAAACTAATAGATGGCATCGACTAGAAATGGGGTTGTAAGAGGGACGCCTTGGTGGAGCTGATAACTATGGGGACGTGAGGCGGTGATGCCTCCTTGGGTGGATTTTATAGGAGATGTCTATGATGGGAAGCTAAGTGGTTCGAGAGAAGGGAGAAACACATTGGGATGCGGGGGAGTTTACTACTCGTTGTCGTGTAGTCAGTGTTCTCTAGGACCGAAACTTCATTTCCTCTCTCCCCTCTCACTTACCACACTCCTCCCGCAAGTGATGCTTCATGTCCCTCTTTTTGTCTTTTATCTCTCTCTCTAAGTACTCCTATCTATCTATCTATCTCTATCTTCGTGAGAGTAGTTCCCGAGAGCGTTTCTAGGGTAGGATTTTTTGATACTTTCTTGATTACTCATTGCTCATCTTTTTTATTTATATTATTTATAAATTTCATCATATGAACTTAGTTCAATTCGTCTTTTGTTTTATTGGAGTTAGAAGTTAACAAATCCATCAAATATTTGTATTTCTCCATTCTTTGATTCATGGATCCTAGAAAGAACCTTGGTGCCACTAGAAAGCAAAGTTGTCAGAATCGCGACACAAGTCTTAGAATCTTACGATCAAAACTAGCCCCTCCGATTCTACGATTTTGCTTATAGAATCTAAGTTTCTACGATCATGATAGTTAAGATTCTACGATTCACGATCCTAGCAACGGAGCTCCGGTCCGATTCAGAATCGCGATTCTGACAACTTTGCTAGAAAGCCAATGAAAAGTCTAAGCTAACTTGTAATTGCTAAAAACATCTCTTGCTTCCTTGTTTTGTTTCATTTCCTTTTCAATGTTGACCCTTTTACAAGTCCTAGATGGTAGATTGATAATATTGATAGACCATCTACAAGCATTGTCAAACGTCGTGTGAATGAAGAGTGTGAGGTAAATTTTATTGATAATTCCTTTAGGTCAATTTGGTTCAAATTTGAAAGGAAACTTGGAAGATTAGAATCATTAGGAAAATTTCCTCTGTTTATTGTTTCATTCGCAAGAGTGTAATTTGTAGGAAATTTCCCTTAGGATTCGTTTGTACTATGTTTCATACGAAATTTTTGATCCACTCCAGCCTCATCTTAAAAACTGTTTGATTTTCCTATGCAGAATCTAACACATGTGAACTCATGTAGTATTGATGATGTTCTAATTTACATCAATTCCTTGACATCTATATATAAGGACCATTAACTTCTTTTGCACTACATGTGTTGATTTTCATTGTCATGTTTATTTGTCTTTTCTGGTGTATGATCATCATCCCATGTTTGTTGATATAGATTATGATACATAATTTAGTTGGATGTGCACTATGGTGTTTTTAAGAATATTGTCATATTCACTCACACGCGCCATCTTTTTCACAAGTCTTCTCTGTTGTCTATGCTCTTCATGAACTTTTATGTCACCGGGACTTCAAAGTTGCCGACCATTATGCCAACAATGTTGTTCTTATTAAATTAGAGAACTCATTCACTGTTTCTTTTGTTCTAGGCGCCAATTTGAAGCAAGTCATCGATAACAAGCATCAACCAACAATAATTACAACCAAAGTTTTAGGGAAGAGTCCATGTGTTCTAGATTGGGACCTGTTATGCATCCCCCTCTTCCTCCTAGTGATGATGAAGGTGATGATTTTGTTACTGGAAGATGTGTTGGAGGAAATGGACTTGCAGGTGCTATAGATGTTGGAGGCAGTGGTCTTTTAGGTGCCATTGTTGTTGCTTGAACCCTAGGATATATCCAGTTTTGCACGCAACATGTGTTTGTGATGTTTTAAGCGACATTTTAGTGTTAGACCTAAGTGTTTTGCTTACTATTAAGTATTGTTTATTCTTAAATATTGAACACTATGTTGTTTTATGTGAATTTCAGTAGCAGGGTGGGGCACCAATTGGAAGAAATTTGACAGCCTTGCGTGTAACAGTGGGGTTTTTTCTACTCGGTAACCCCCTCCTAATGAAGAGCATCCTAAATGGTGAGTTGTTAGAAAAAAAATTGTGGTGCTGAGAGTCATCGAGTCCGTTTTTAACACCTCATGTGTGTCAAGTATTATCAGCGTAGGCATTGTGGCAAAACAGAAACAGATGTTTGACCATGAGCCAAACACCCTCCAAAGCCTGATTCTGTACTACTGGGAGTGACCCATGCTAGTAAGTAAAATTTTGTGTCTAAAAGGGTCCAAGTGCTATATTCTTCTACATGTGTGGTTCTAGTAGAAGTCGTCAATATAAGAGTGTGCACTTAGAAATGGAAAAGTGTTGAAGTTTACCCCGTGATTCGTGGTTTTTGGAATCTTACCTTCATGTGTGGTTGTATGATTTTAAATGATTCGCTGACAAATATATAAAAAAAACCTTTTTAGGTTGTCATTTCTTAGTAAAGAAGGTGATTTTATTTTACAATTTATATGATTATGTATGATTAGATTACTGAGTATGACTTGCTCCGTACGTAACACATGAAAGTTGTCACCATAAAAAGTAGGTTAGTTTGAAAATGCATATCCCTAAATATTGGAACTTATATATGAACACCTTTACATGCATTGTTGGTTAACGCCTGCTTATCCCATGCCTTGTACTCCCTTCGTTCTTAAATATAAGTCTTTTAAAATATTTTACTAGAGGTTTATATACAAAGCAAAATGAATGAATCTACACTCTAAAATATATCTATATACATCCGTATGTAGTTTATTAGTGAAATCTCTAGAAAGACTTATATTTTAAAATGGAGTGAGTATTCTTTTAGGTATCCTTGTCTATATGCATGGCACTTAATTTAGGTATCCTTGTCTACATGTAGGTTAATTCGTCGCTGTTTTCAGCCTTGGGCTAGTTTGTGGCGTTATGCCACTATTTGGTGATAGGGCAGTGCTAGGCGCCGGCGGGCCGGCCCGAGGGCTCGTGCCGGATGCGCAACAGCCGTCAGATTAGGACCCTCTGACCGTCAGATCTGGTCGCGTCAGCCCCCACCCGTCCGTCATCCTCGCACGCGCCGCCGTCCCCGCACGCGCCTAGCCCCGCCGACGCCCCAGCACGCTCCGCCCGCCTCGCCTCACCTCCTCACCGCTGGCCGTCCTCCACCGTCGGTTGCCGCCGGTCGCCGCCCTCGCCGCCCTCACCTATGTCGCTTTTCTATGCGTTTCTAAACTCCGTGGATGTAGCAGCGTGCGCTCATGGTTGCAACTCCTTGTAAAAAACAATACGGTTGCAACAAAACAGAACGACACATATAGCAAAATTGTATAATGGTTGCAGCATTTCCCATCATGGTTGCAACTCGCCCATGTCAACGGTTGTAGCAAAAACACAATACGGTTGCAGCAACAAAAAATGACTGATGTATCAAATTTGTATAATGGTTGCAACATTTTTTCATCATGGTTGCAACTCGCCCATGTCAACGGTTGTAGAAAAAAAACAATACGGTAGCAACAAAAAAGAATGACTGATGTATCAAATTTGTATAATGGTTGCAAATTTTTTTCATCATGGTTGCAACTCCGCCTACAAAACTCCGACGAAGTTTGGTTGCAACTCTCATGGACGTGGTTGTAACTTCTTTTATCAACGGTTGAAGCTTTTTTATGCCGTTTGAAGCTTTTTGCACACCGCTTGTAACTTTTTTAATACATGCACACACAGATCAGTCCATGGCAGGAGGCAGCCATGTCATCTTCCCTGTGGCTCGGCCCGAGCACCGGCAATGGTGGTTTTGCAGCAGCGCCAGCGAAGGGTGCGAGGGCGTGCGGCGGTGCCTGTGGAGGAGGGGCGACGACGGCATGCACAGAGGAGAAGCTCGCGACGGCGGCGCCCGCGTGCGGGGAGGGGGCGACGGCGACTTGCACAGAGGGGAAGCACACGACGGCGGCGCCTGGGCGGAGGGAGGGGGCGACGGCGACCTGCGCAGGGGGAAGCACACGACGACGGCGCCTGCGCGGGGGGGAGGGGGCGACGGCGACCTGCGCGAGGGGAGGGGACGCGCGCGATCCGCCCACATCGGACGAACGCGGTGCGTCCGGCCGAAACGGTTCGACCGGCGCGCCGTGTATAAACGTTTACCTTGGTGATATGCCGTTGACTCGTGATGTTGAGATGAAGCAACACACCGGGGATCATGCACACCACTAGCGGTGGATTTGGAGAAGCCATGGAACCTGCTATGGTTGGTCGAGTGTTTCCGACGCTCTGTCGCATCTTCGGACCGAAGGGTGGCCAAAATCGCCATGGCATCGTTTCGGATTTAGTGTTGCTTCAAGGTAGGGTCTATAGAAACCTGGTGTAGGAGCCTCGATGGACCAAGTGGTCATGTCTACAATGCTGGCGAGAATGGAGCCATCGGGAAGGAGCATTGGATCTGATCATGTTTTTTATTTTTTGTCCAAGGTCTTCTTTGTAAAACTCTAGGGTATGTTTGTTTTCAGTTCTTTATGTAGGGTCTTGTGTGTTATATATTTTATGCCACCGTTGTAAAGTAGTGAAGCATCGGGGTGTTTGTGCCTTTTCCTAAGGCTAAACAATCCTATACGTATGCGGCAGCAAGGCCCGATATGTGTACTAATACAAGGAAACACTAATGAAGCCCATGGCCATCAAGTTGTGTGAGTGAAGGCCAACTCCAACGCAAGATTTCAAAACGACATTCGATTTTTGTCTGTTTGGAATGGCCATGAAGTTGTGTGAGTGAAGGTCAATTCTAATGCAAGGACGTACCATTTTTATTCATTTGGGGTCGATTTGGACAGACGTCCGGTGGACAGATAGATGTTTGACGCATCTGCGTCCAACGCGCTTGAACAACCCTAACCCCAAACGGTTCGCCTAGCTTGGTCCGCCTCGCCGCAGCACCAGCCCTATCCGCCCAGCTCGTGTCGCCTCGCCGCAGAAGCCGTCCCGCCCGGCCAGCTCGAGCCACTTCGACACAGTGTCGTCCCGCCTGTGCAGCTCGCGCCGTGCCCTGCCCGCCCGAGCTCGCCACCGCGCCGCACCCGAGCTCGCCAACACGCCGCGCTCTGCTGCGCCCGCCCAAGCTCGCCAAAGTGCCGCGCTCTGCATCGCCCGCCCGCTGTGCCTCGGCCACGCCCGTAGCTCGCTTGCCGCCACACCGATCCCATGCCCCCCTGGCCAGGCCCACAGCTCGCCTGCTGCCACACTGATCCCGTGCTGCCCCGGCCACGCCCGCAGGTCGCCCAGCCCCGCGCTGCACTGCTCGCCCGCCGCTCGCCGTGCCCGCGCCTACCCGGGCTGTTGGCCCCGCTGCCTCTGCTCGCCCAGCCGCCACGCGCGCTGCCGTGCTCGCCCGCCGTCGCGCACTGCTCGCCCACCTCGCACTGCCCTACTCACCCCGCCTAGCGATGACCTGCGTCCATGGCCTTGACTGAGCACATGGCGGCATCCTGCGTCGGCGCCCGAGTCGGAGCCCTGCATCGGTGCCTTCGTGGTCGCATGGGTCGTGGAGGCTTCATCTTTGGTCGCTATTTTGTGGGTCCAGGGCGGACAAGCGCGGACGCAGCGGGCAACAAGAGTGTTCGTTTTTTGTCCGCGGGAGCATTTGTGGCTTAAATTTGGGCTTGGTTTGGGGTTTAGACCGGACAAACAAGGACACCAATAAACTGAGATGTCCATTTAAGTTTTACCGTTGGGTCTACTTTTATCTCAAACAAACGTATCCGAAGAGAATGGAGTTGCACGCCGGAGTTGGCCGAATGGGCGCCGCCGGCTTGGCTCATCATCCCGCCACGAGCCTCGCCATGCTAGTGGCTCGGATTCCGGCTCCATTGATGGGCACGACTCCCAAAGCGAGTCTGAGAGGGAGGGCTTTCGGTGTAGCCGTTCGCGGTCCTGTGAGCGGTTCGGTCAAGAGGGTGGTCGTCCTGCCTCCCCGGGAGGCGTTCTGGATAACGTGCCGATGCAACCTGTTTCCTTGGTTGTGGTGCTGTCACGGATGCCTGTGTTATATTTGTGTCGAATATTATGTACGCAAGGGGTTACGTGGACTTGGAGTTGTAATTGGTGTGGATAGGTATGAGTCGTGTAGGAGTCGGACACGTTGTATCCTAGGCCTCTTATATATATCAAGGGGCACCACACGTTGTAACCTATGACGATCGGATAGCAATAGGTACGCGGGGAAGCCGGCGACTTGTGCCGGCGCCCGGGCGGCCGGTGTTGCGGTATCTTAGGGAGGAGCGTCCGTAGTCATGCCCCGGGGATGTAGCCATATCGGTGAACCTCGTTAACAAATATCGTGCCTCGGTGTGTCGTCTATGATCTTGCATTAGCGTTTTATTCTAACAAGTGGTATCATGAGCAAGGTTACGAGAAGGCTATGCGGAAGATCATCTGGAGATATGAGGATCATGCTCGACGGGTGCCAGGGAACGTCCGATTGGTGCAAGGTGGAGCACGGCGGCGATCGCGGATGCGGTCGGTGGTGTCGGACACTTCGGGCAGGAGGCCTGGACCGTTCGATGGGTTGTGGTCGGTAAGGATCGGCTAGACGTGGCGATCGGACCGGCGTAGTGGATGTTGAAGACGTTGCGGAAGCGACGGATTCGGCTCGCGATCAGACCGGCGACCAGACGTGGGGGGACGGCCGGATTGATCGGAGTGTGAGAGCATCAAGATGATGCGCTCGGTGTTGTACAAAGGCGACGGCGCGACACTGCGGACGGATTATGTCGGCAACGCCGGTGGCCAGGGTACGACACGGTTCGTGCATGGATGTTGCGCGAGGTGGCGACTGTTGCGGCAGGTTGACGTGCGGCGAGTATCGTGAAACAAGGTTGTTACAGATCGCTGGCGAAAACCCAAGATCAGAGACGGAAGCTGTCGTCGGATACATCGGCTATTTTTTCAAAGGCAGGCGGAATCGAGAGAAGGAAAGTTGTGTTGTGTCGTACGTGGGACGGCCGCTCGGTAGGGTGCGACAGTTGGTCTTCATGCAGGATATGCAACAGGCACACGGCGGGTAAGAGTCAGGAGATTAATTAATACTCATGCATGGCGGTTTGGGTTTACAAGGACTCCTGCACGTGTGTGGACTAGTACGGTTCAGGAGATCCTATGTTCGATTTGTGAAAGTAGGACTCGGATCAAGGACAAGTTGTGGAATACTTGGACTCGGTTTCTGTGTGGGAGAAGGAAAAGGATAGGTCGTGCAGCGATAATAAAAGGTTGGCGATGGAGACAGCCAGGGCACCAAACATAGTGTGCAGATTCGGGAAAAAAAAGGTGGAGCGAACGAGTTGCTGTTAGCAGAATTAGCATCTTATATTCTGCGCCTTGCGGCAAGAGGCTTCACGGCAATTCCTGAAGGGCGGACAGGATACGGTGCGAGTCAAGGTTCTTGGTAGATCGCGTATTGCAGCGTGGCTTCAGACGAAGAATTTGGGATTGGAGACCTTTTTCGTGAGGAAGTCGCAGAGGCAAGCAAGGGCGGTCAGACCGGCAGCAACAGGTCGGTTAGATCACGGCTTGGCATGGCGCCGGGGTTCACCAGATTTGAGGTGGAGAAATTCGATGGCACGGGTAACTTCGATCTATGGCAGACAAGAGTCAAGGATCTTCTGGCGCAGCAGGGAATCTTGAAGGGTTTGCAGGAGACGAAGCCGACCAAGGTTGACGACGATATGTGGGAGGATATGCAAGTGCGGGCAGCCGCCAACATACGGTTGTGCCTTGTAGACCAGGTCATGTATCATGTCATGGATGAAGATTCTCCTAAGGGAATTTGGGACGAGTTGGCAAGTCGTTATATGTCCAAGTCAGCGACCAATAAGCTGTATTTGAAGCAGAAATTCTATGGGCTGAAGATGCAAGAGGGGTCGGATCTTGTGGAGCATGTGAACGCCTTTAATCAGTTGGTCACGGATCTAGCACGGCTAGATGTGAAGATTGAGGACGAGGACAAGGCACTACTTCTTCTTGTTTCGTTGCCACCGTCATATGAGCATTTGGTCATTACGTTGACACATGGAAAGACAACCGTCAATAATGAGGAAATCACGGCAGCATTGCTTGGAAATGAGTTGAGGAAGCAAAAGAATGCTTCTGAAAGGGATAGTACTCAAGGTTTGGGGTTGGCAGTTAAAGATTATCAGCTCAGGAAGGGACAAGAGGCAGAGAAGAAAAAGAAGAAAAAGGTGCAGTGCTACAAGTGCAAGGAATGGGGACATATAAAGAGGAAATGCCTAGAACTGAAGGGTGAGGCTAGTGCTAACCTGTCTACTAATGGTGGTGACTCAGACAGCAGTAGTGATGCTCTCGTAGTATCAGACAGACGGTCAACTAAAACTGAAGCGTGGATGTTGGATTCAGCTTGCTCTTTTCATGCGACGCCCAACAAGGAGTGGTTCTCTTCGTACAAGTCTGGTGAGTTTGGTTTCGCCTATGTGGGCGATAACACTGGTTATCGTGTTGCTGGAATAGGTGACATCAAAATCAAGATGTTTGACGGAGTTGAGCGGATGCTTCGGGGAGTCAGGTATGTGCCAGGGCTAAGGAGGAATCTAATTTCGCTTGGTGTTCTTCATGATGGTGGTATGGAATTCCGTTGTGATCGGGATAAGAAGACCATGGAAATCATAGAAGATGGGATGACCGTGATGATAGGAGAGAGGACGGCTTCGCATCTTTACAAGTTGCAAGGGAGCACTATTGCAGATGGAGTCATGAAGAGTGGAGCTGCAAGAGTAGCAGTGGAGTCTCAGGTGGCGGCGGGTTAGACCCGTCGGGTAGCTCTAAGTAAGCTACAAAGAAGACAACTCAAGTCCGGAGTACATGGAGGCTCGATGCATGGACGACTTCTAGGTGGTGGAGAATATTCGCCAAGGTGGAGTTTGCTATATTTGTGTCGAATATTATGTACGCAAGGGGTTACGTGGACTTGGAGTTGTAATTGGTGTGGATAGGTACGAGTCGTGTAGGAGTCGGACACGTTGTATCCTAGGCCTCTTATATATCGAGGGGCGCTGCACGTTGTAACCTATGACGATCGGATAGCAATAGGTACGCGGGGAAGCCGGCGACTTGTGCCGGCGCCCGGGCGGCCGGTGTTGCGGTATCTTTGGGAGGAGCGTCCGTAGTCATGCCCCGGGGATGTAGCCATATCGGTGAACCTCGTTAACAAATATCGTGCCTCGGTGTGTCGTCTATGATCTTGCATTAGCGTTTTATTCTAACAGCCTGCGCCTCCTGCGGTGTCTAGCAGCGATGCCCACCTGGGCACCCCTGTTGCACGTGTCGTCGGCCAATAGCAGCTAACCTTCCACTCTGAGGTAGAGTAGCTTTGGCTCGACATCACCCATGCCGATCCACTGCTCCTGGAGCTCGAGGGTGGGGCTGCCCGTCCAGCGCATGCTGATGAATCCGTGTGGCCCTATGTTGACCAGGCGCCCCCTTCCTGGTCAGGGCTCAGAGAGTGTGAGTTGGCCTCCAGCTAGCTTGGGCCCCCACCCTAGCCTCGCCTCCTGCCATGGCTGGGTCGCTATCCCCCTAGCCCAACATGGGCTCCATGGACCCGACCCCTCCACTGCTTGAGGAATAGATCGTCCAAAACAAGGCAACTGTTGTGTCAACATAGATGATGTGGTGGGCCTCCTCGTTGGGCGCCTCCACGGGCTCGAGGTGGACTGCGACGCTAACGGGGCTGCTCCTGTCCTCGCCAAGGTCTTCCGGTCACCGCCGGCCTCCCTCCTTGGCCCGCCTCCCCCAGCCATCAAGATGGTTGCGGTGTCCCCAACTGCTGCCCAGGTCGTCGTCCCCACCCCCGCCTCGGCCACACCGCTGCAGCGTCGGGCGAGCGCACGGATCGCCAAGTGCGTGAAGGGTCTGACTTAGCAACAGAAACCGCAAGCAAGGCTCGCGCAACAACTGGAGTTCATCTCTGGCCCGGGGCAATTTACGCCAGAGATCAGGGAGCGCTACGTCAACAGGTTCAAATCACCGGTCAGGAAGCTCATGGCGGCGCTGGTGAGGGCGGCGGGCGTGCACTCCGCAACCCCCATCAACCTGTCTAACAAGGGTCTCTCCGTGTTGGCTGGTGAGAAGGCCGGCCTACCCGTCTGAGTCCGTAACACTGTCCTGCGAGGGGACCACTGGTCTACTATGTTATTTCAGCATCAGTGCGTGTTTGTGTCTTGTACCGCGTTGTACTACGACTGTGTTGTACTATTTATTTTACCTTACGTGGTGTGCTTGCCGGCCGCCCCTAGCCTTGTACCGGGCTTACCTATTTGTTCTTCAAAATGTGATGCTCGTCGTTTGAGTATGCCTTGCTTATGTGATCCCTATAATTTTCCCCAATGAATAAACCATTCTCTTTGCTTAGAACAACTCTAGCACACCCCGCATCCGCCCCTGACCCGCAAAATAACTGCCAAAATGCGGGTACCGACCGGAAAGCCTGCCCGACCAGACCCCGCATCCCGCCCCGGCCCGCAAATTTTTTTGGGGGGCGTGGCAAATTCCCGACCCCAACCTAGGAAAACGAGGGTTTCCCCCTCGCGGCTGCGGTGCCCTACATCACAAAGAAGAAGTTGGTGGGAGGGACATTTCAGCCCGCGCTATTTTCCCCCTCCTTCCGCCGCCACCCCGCCCTTGCTTCCGCCCTCCCGTCGCGGCGATTCCGGACATATCTGCAGGCGAGCCGTTGCACCGCCCCTCCGGATCCGGCGAGAAGAGCCGCCCCCCATCGCAGCCGCCGCCGAGGATCGACCACCGTCGAGCGCACCCCCTCGTCGCTGCCGGGATCACCCGCCGCCGGTTAGTCCCTTCTTTGTGATTTTTGCGGGCTGCGCGAGAAGATGGAGTTGACCCCGTGCGAGAAGTTCTTACTATCCGATTCGTCCGATTCGTACGGCTTGGATGTTGAGACCAGGCTTGCAAACTTTCGGCAGCAAACGTTAGTCATGGCGCTTGCCGTGAAGGAGCATGAAGACGAGAACCGGAAGAGGAGGCGAGGATCGACTGTCGGGCGTTTGTGCATTCCTCGGAATCGCCATCTTGGGAACGATGTTGATGCAAGACTATTTCGCAGAGAATCCTACATATGCTCCGCACCTCTTCCGGAGAAGGTACCGAATGCGCCGATCCCTCTTTGTGAAAATTGTTCAAGCTTGTGAGGCAAATTGCTGGTATTTTACTCAAAGAAGGAGTGCCGCGGGCTTAAAGGGATTTAGTGCATATCAAAAAATCTCCGCAGCTATGCAGGTGATTGCATATGGCGTTCCGGCTGACTATGTCGATGAGTATCTTCGCATTGGTGAAGATACCACAATTGAGTATGTGTGTAGATTTCCGAAAGTGATCATCCATGTCTTCGGTCCTGAGTATCTTCGGGCACCCAATGAAGATGACAGAAAGAAATTGATGGCATCTAATGAGAGGAGAGGTTGGCCTGGCATGCTAGGTAGCATTGATTGTATGCGTTGGAATTGGAAAAATTGCCCCAAGGCTTGGCAAGGAATGTATTGTGGCAAGTCTTGTGATGCAACAATTGTGCTAGAGGCCGTAGCATCTGAGGATTTATGGATTTGGCATTGCTTTTTTGGTATGCCGGGCACTCTCAATGATATCAATGGGTTGCAACGGTCTCATTTGTTTGCTAGGCTTGCTAGTGGTGATGCTCCTGCTTGCAACTACACTATCAATGGGCATGAATACACAAAGGGATACTATCTTGCAGATGGTATATACCCTCCTTGGTGCACATTTGTCAAGAGCATTAAAGAACCCAAAACAAAAAAACAATGTGAATTTGCAAAGGTGCAAGAGCCAGCCCGCAAAGACATTGAAAGAGCATTCGGTGTATTTCAATCTAGGTTTGCCATTGTCCGTGGTCCTGCTCGCTTTTGGGATAAGAAAACCTTGAAGAACATCATGACATGTTGTGTTATCCTGCACAATATGATTCTTGAAGATGAGAGAGGATTGAACTTAGAATTCTTTTACAATGTGGGTAGCCGTGTCAAACCAGCTAGAGACCCAAACCGCATTAGAGCTTTTCTTCACACATACAAGGAGATTGAAAATGCAAACACCCACTTTCAACTTCAGAAAGATCTCATTGAACACCATTGGCAAAGGGCTGGACAGTGAGTTATTTGTAATGCGGATGATTAATGTATTATGTTTGATTCGAATAATTCAGTTTGTTTTTGATTGTTGAACTATATTGTATTTGATATTTGCGGGTTGATGATATGCGAGATGCAACGGCGCAAAGAGCGGACCCCGCAAAGCCGACCTGTAAAAAAGTATATTCCGCGAATATACTTTTTTACGGATCCGTTTGGGGGGTCTGCATCTATGCCAGCCCGGGCCACCCCGCAAAAGTTGTTTTGCGCGAACTGCAAACGCGTTTTGCAGGCTGACGGGATGCGGGGTGTGCTAGAGTTGCTCTTACCCGCGACCTGAATGAGAAGGCTCATTGCAGTGGGTGCGCTTACTCGTGTTGCGGTCCAGGTGCGCACTAATGTGCATCTAGATATAGGAGACAAAAAAGCAGCAATTTCGCCAGCTGAGTTGCGAGAAAGTGTTGGCTGAGCTTACTCGCTATGTAGTGCTACCAACGGACGAATGGAACTAGGGGAGGTGTGCTCATCAGCTCATGGCTTGGGTTGAGTTTCGTGATTGTATTGGAAACATAGGACAGATTAGGAAGTATACTAGCTTGTCTTGTACTCTAAATAGATCATGTACTTCTATATATATGCACACGAGGCTCAAGCAATACAACAACTATTTCACTAATCCATCTCTCCCTTCTAACATGGTATCTACCGAAGTTCCTTGACCTAGGCGCCGCCACCGCTTCTACCCCGTGCACCGCCCCCGGGGCGGTCGGCCTCCATGACTGCCGCCGGGGGCCGCGCCGTCTGTATCTACGGTTCGTCCGCCGGTCTTGTTGATCGGCTGCCTTATAGAGTCTTTTTTCCAATCTCTTGATCCAGATTTTCTCTCTTTTGCCGATCTCTTGATCGAGTCCTTTATTTTTGGTTTTCCGATTTAATATCGGGTTGCATCCCGAAACGCTGCTCTCGACACCTGCGCGCTTGTACTCCGACATAGGCACGACCAGTCGGCCTTTACTTCGTCATGACCGTCATCCACACATCAGCCTGCCCGTCACTTTACGTCGCCATCGCTGCTCTGCGCTGAACAGGACGCGTGCATCACCCATCTTTCGTCTCCATCGCCACTCGCCGGCCGCCTCAGGATCGTCGACTGCCTTAGGCCTGCCAGTCACCGGACCCGTCGCGGGCTGCCGGGCCTCCTGGCTGCCTTCTACTCGTTGATTGTCGGGCTTGCCGCTGCGCCGGGCCTGCCAGATGCCTCGGCTTGCAGGCAGCCTCAGGCTCCCTGGCCCATCGCCGGCCTCCTCTGGCATGTCGTTTCCTGTCCACCGCCGTCGCCTTGGTCTGCTCGGCCACCCCGCTTCATCGCCCACAATGTCGTCATCATAACCGAGCAACGCCCCTGACCTCACTTGCGATTGGATTGATCACCCGCCAGCCGCGATCGACTCCATCCGCGTTGTGCGACTGACCTGATCAGTCGGTTGCATGCGCCTCTGCATGTCCTGTGAAGGTGGTCCCCGAGTATAGCGTGCCCCTCCACCGATCGAGTAATGGGCTGCCGCTGTGTTGCCTGGTCGGGCCGTAGCGTCGTCGCCGAGTGGCTCTCCCTGCGATTGCCCCGACCCGCGAGCCACTGCTCCACCGCCCCTTCGGGTTGTAGTGCGACGACACGCTGTCAACGCCGCCGCTCGAGGCCGTCCTTATGATTGCACCGACCCGTGCATCGCCACTGTGTTGCCCCTTTAGGCCGTAGCATCGCGGCATGTAGTCTACACCACCACCTCGAGGTCTTCCCGTCGTCACCCCGACCCGCACGTTGCCGCTTCGTCGCCCCTTCGGGTCGTAGTGCCGCGGCGCGCGGTGCACTCTGCCGTCCCCGCGTGTCAACTTCGTGTGGTATGCGTCGTGCTGTTTCCTTTGGCGCGGGAACGCCATCGTTGGCGCCAGTCTTTGTCATGCTGTCGGAATCTTCCTCGCCTACTTCGAGCATCGCCACCGCGCTCCTAACCAGCCGCCGCTGCCATCAGGCCGCCATGGCTGCTCTCCTTTGGCGCTGATGTAGCTCGCTCACCCGAGCCGCGCCGCCCGTCCACCTCCTTCATCTTCGTCCAGTACCAGCTCATCGCTAGCGTCGTCGTCGTCTTCCCCGACCACTTTGTCTACTCCGAGCACCGCGGGCTTCATGAGCCCCCGCCGATTTGTGCCGAAACCATCGTCGAGTCTTTCTCTGTTAACATCGTCGACATGGCATACAAGGTGTGTGCAGGTCCCCGTCTACACATGCCCGGTGCTGGCAACACCGAAGCATGCCATCGCCCTTGGTGTGTTCCCAAGCCTGACAAGCCTGGAGCAATGCATCGTCAACATCGACTTCGTCCGTCTACGCATGCGCGGTGCTGGCAACACCGATGCGTGCCTTCGCCCACGATGTGTCCGTGGGCTTGGCAAACCCGGAGTTACGCATCGTCAACTACGTCTTCTTCCCGGCGCACCACTACTTCGACTCCACTCCGCCCATGACTAACTCGGTGCCTCCTTGTGCTCGCGGCTCCATGACGACTTCCACGACACCGGCTACCCCGACTCGACACCGACCACGACGTTCTTCGCACGACTACACCACCCTACCCTCTCAGCTACCTCAACATCTGCACAAAGGGCTACCCCCTTACTTGAGCAAATTCATTGGTTTCCACTCGAGCCACAACTTCTGTGATGCATCGACCACTACGACTATGGGGGGGGGGAGGGGGAGGGTGACCGTCGGCGTACCTTGGGATTCTTCTCCAGTCTCACCGTGTGTGTCGCTACCGTTGTGACTGCGGGGGGGTGTTGGGTATCAGGATTGTATTGGAAACATATGATAGAATAGGAAATATTCTCGCTTGTCTTGTACTCCAAGTAGATCATGTACTCCTATATATGCCCACGAGGCTCAAGCAATACAACAACTATTCGACCAATCCATATCTCTCTTCTAACAACCTCGAACTCGACAGTATTTACCGTGGACAACGTGACCATCTCGGAGTTCGTCATTATGATGCGCATCCTACCTCTTGTCGAAGGTTTGTCGTGGTGGCTAACCCTGGTCTATGACCCCACCGGCGATGCTGCGAAGCTCCGTTTCCAAGGTGAAGTCGCCGGGCTACGCGCTGCAGTTCAGGGCCCATGACTGATCATAGGGGATTTCAACCTCATTTACAAGGCAAGTGATAAAAGCATCGCTAACCTTAACCATGGCCTCATGGCATAGTTCAGGGATGCCTTGAACACGAGTGAGCTTAAGGAGCTCAAGTTGTGTGGCAGACGGTTTACCTGGTTAGTGATGGTTCAACTGGACCGTGCTTTCTGCGACAATGATTGGGACATTGCATGTTGGAATGCGTGTGTCCAGCCACTCGGCACGACAATGTCAGACTGATGTCCTTTGCTGTTGGCTCGTGAGCTGCCGATAAGAAGAATGTTTTTGGCAATAAGCCGCGTCAAGGCTCAGTCGTGTGCGCGTGCTGGGCGCGTCGGGTCCAAGCCGCGGCAGGACTGGGGGTGCGTGAGTGCCCGCTTGAGCGTGGGTGTGCGTTTGTTAGACCTGCATGTGTGCATCGAGTAGCCTGCGCGATTGTAGGGTTGAGCTAGTCGTGCACGGGTATTTGGCCGCGCCGCCCGCGTTCGTGCACGAAGGGAGCGCTAGCCTCGGAGGTGCGGGGCATTGCGAGTGGGGGCATGGGCGCGATGAGGCACGTGCATATAAAGCCCACCCCGACCATTGTAATAGTGAGGCAACTGAGTTCGAGCTCAAGAGAAATACAAAGAAGCGTCGTGCGATCGCATACAATGGTGTTCGTGCGCCAGAAATTCCACTGTGTTCTTCCTGCTCTCCTCCGAGCTTGTCTCCGGTGATCGCCGGCGCGGAACGGTTCCCTTTTTGCACCGACAATTGGTAACAGAGCCTCGCAGAGGGGTGATCACCGGCGTCCATGTCGCTAGTTCCGTACATCGGTGATGGTGCGTCAGGGTCGATGCAGATCCCGCCGTTGACGCCGATGAGCTTCACCTCCTAGGCGATCAAGGTGGAGGTGATCCTTGATGCCCAGCAGTTGTGGGGCATGGTGGCGTCGGCTGAAGGTGTGGCGACGGAGACTGGCAAGTGCAAGACGGCGCGGGCGATGCTGCTCACGTCACTGTTAGAGAACATCTTGATGCAGGTGGCACCAAAACTTACTGCGAAGGAGGTGTGGGACTCCCTCAAGGTGCATTTCATCGGTGCCAATCGGGTGAAGGCCGCGCGGATGGCGACGCTGCTCGGTGAGTTCGACCATCTCTGGATGGACGACAACAACGAGCTTGACGCGTACGCTAGGAAGGTCTACGACATGGCAGCAAGGTACGCGGGGCTTGGGGCGAGCCTTGATGATGCAGCCATGATGAAGAAGCTACTTTATACTGTGTCGGACCGACTGTACGTCGCGATGGCCGGCATCGAGATGTTCTGCGACGTGAAGAAGATGTCATTCGAGGAGGCTCTTGGGCACGTGAAAGCGTTCGAGGAGCGGAAGCGGCAACACACACAGGCCGGCGACGGGCAGGCGGATGTGAAACTCATGCTCACGACAACTGAGTGGGAGGATCGGTTGCCACATAAGGACGACGGCTTTGACAACGACGGGGCATCGATCACGACTTGGGGCGGTTGGAAGAAGAGGCGCGGGCGCTGCTACAAGTGCAGGCAGTGGGGCCACTTCAAGCGTGAATGCCTGAAGCTGCGGAAGGCGCCAGCGATAGAGTAGGCGCTGCTGGCGGACATCGGCGACGACCTCGACGGGCCAGGGCTCCTCTAAGCCACGGCTTAGGGGGTGTGTTTTGGGCAATAAGCCGCGGTGGGGCTCAGTTGCGTGCGCGTACTGGGCACGTCGGGTCCGAGCCGCGACGGGACTCGGGTGCGTGCGTGCGAGCCGAAGGGTAGGTGTGCGTGTGTTAGGAGTGTGTTCGTGCGCGCGTCAGGTAGCATGCGGGATTGTAGGGTTGAGCTGGTCACGTCCACCGGTAGTTGGCCATGTCATCCACGTGCGTGCGCGGCGGGAGCGCAAGCCTGGGAGGTGCGTGGCATGGCGAGTGGGGACATGGGTGCGGCGAGGCACATGTGTACGCGCGCATATAAAGCCTACCCCGACCGTTCTAATAAGTGAGGCAACTGAGTTCGAGCTCAGGAGAAATACAAAGAAGCACTGTGCGGGCGGCAGTGGTGTTCGAGCGCCAGAAATTCCACTTTGTTCTTCCTCCTCCCCTTCTATTCGCCGGTGCGACGAGGTTCTGTTTTTGCACCAACAGACCGCATGGGTTCCTTTTCGAAGCCTTTTGGCCACACATGCATGGGTTCAGCGACGTGGTCGCCGCTGCCTCACCATGGACAACCATGGACGCCTCACCCTCAAGCTGTGGCGGACCTCTACTGGGCTGAAGAAGTGGCATCGCGCCCACATTGGTGACAGACTCATGTAGCTTTAGATAGCGCAAGATGGCGTTCTCTGCCTTGACACATCGCAAGAATCCAGGGTGTTGTTGTCGGATGAGCTGCAGTTGTGGAGGGTCCTAAAGTCGCATATACTTTCCCTAACTGTCATCGAGCGCATCCATGCCAGGAAGAGGTCGCGGGTCACGTGGCTGCGCATCGGGGACGCCAACACCAAGTTTTTCCACCTCAAAGCTAATGTGAGGCAACTTAAGAATTTCATCGCTTCTCTATGCGACAGCGGTGGCAGCATCGCCATGGACCAGCCATAGAAGGTTGAGGTTGCCTCCGACATGTTTTGTCGGCTCATTGGCGAGCAAGATGGCTGCCATACCACGATTGACTCTACTGGAGTGGGCTTGCAGCGAATGAACCATGATGAGCTCGAGGTGCCGTTCACAGCGGACGAAATCCTCGCGACCATCAAGGAGATGCGAGGAGATCGCGCACGAGGGACCAACGGCTTCACCTCTAGTTTCTAGATAGTGGTCACTCCGCTTATGTTGCGTGAGAGCATGGTTAATAGTATAGTCAACTGCTGGCTATAAGCCATCTTATAGCCCATCTTATAGCTAGCTTGTACAATAGTTAGCTATAAATGAGCACTACTTTTATCATATATGACCCATCTTTCATTCTCACAAAGCACCTAGGAGGACGTGCTAGAGCTATCTCTTCATGAAGAGCCTGTTTCCCTTCTCTCTCCTCTTCTCTCTCATCCAACTCAACAAAAATATAGTATTTTAGTCCTTACAGCCTGCTGACTGTACCTTATTGTACTTGCTCTAACATGGTCCTGGCTTGTAGGCAGCTCTACCGGCTGAATAGAACTAGCCTGCACTGTCTCAACAATGCATACATCATTCTGCTTGCCACGAGGGAAGACACGACGGGCATGGCAGACTACAGGTCGATCAGCCCGTTGCACAACATTACCAAGCTCTTCATAAAGGTGCTTGCCATGTGGCCAGTGAAGCGCATAAGCGAGCTAGTCACCCCCGCCCAGTCGGCGTTCATTAAAGGGCGTTGCATCCATGACAACTTCCTATTCACCCGCGAGATGGCGTGCCATTTCCAGCGTGTCAAGCATGCTATGCTCTTCACCAAGCTCAATGTTGCAAAGGCGTTCGACACCGTGTCATGGCCTTACCTACTCGATATGCTCCGTGCGAGCGGCTTCAGCATGAGCTGGTGCGAGTGGATGTTCATGTTGCTCGGAATGTCCTCGCCGAGAGTGATGACTGATGGGGTGCCCGCCGATCTCATTATCCATCACCGTGAGCTCTGGCAGGGCGACCTAATGTCCCCTTTCCTCTTTGTCGTTGCCATGGAGCCCCTCCAAAGGCTTCTTGTTGTCGCTATCGATGACGGTGTGCTCTCCAAGGTGTGTGGCCACATGCCACCGCCTTGCACTTCGCTCTACGCGGAGGACGTGGCCCTCTTCATCAACCTGGTCAAGGCGGAGGTGGCGGCCCTTCAATCGATGCTCGCAGTATTCGGATTGGCCTTCGGGCTCATGGTTAACTTCTAGAAGAATGTAATGCTCCCTATATGCTGCGAGCATCTTGACGTGCGCAATATTGTCTCACCATTGGACACAGGGTTTGCAAGTTTTCCTTGCAAGTTCTCGGGGACAGGGATCATGTGACATGCCTCTTGGCAGTCACGGTGTAACATGCACCCTTCCATACAACATTGCTTCCTCATCCAATGTTTATCAACGAATAAAGTGAAGAAATGCAACACTTAGCAGTTTTGGCACGTAGATGAGAGGAAGCAGGTAAAAAGAGGAACATGCGAGCTCGTCTGTTCTTTCCCGCGCACGCCTCATAGCAGATGGAATCGACATTGCACCGCCGTTGAGGGAATCGACTACATCACCGGCGGAGTCCACCACCGGGCCGTCGAGATCCACCACCAGGCTACCGCAAGGGAGTGGATGAGGGGTTGAGGTGGAGGTGCACTGCACATAGGGCGATGGGGTCGGCGCATCGCCGACGATGAGGTGAGCTAGGGGGCCAAGGCTGACCTGCCACGGAGGTGCTCGAGGGGGCGCCGGGGCCGAGAAGTCACGGGGTGCTCTAGGGGCACCGGGGCTGAGCTGCCGGGGAGGTGCTCGAGTAGGGCTGACCTGCCACGGAGGTGCTTGAGGGGGCGTCGGTGCCAAGCACACGCGGAGGTGCTCGATGGGATTCCGGGGCTCAGTCGCCGCAAAGGTGCCACACCAACGCATTGGACCTCTTCGATGCCGCCGATTTGGTGTATCCTGCTCCACAATTTGGTGCTTCTCCCACCTGAACACGAGCAATCTACAAAGATCTTTGGAGTTACGAAGGCACAACCCCTCCTTTGTTTTGTATTTGTTTCTGTCCAAGGATATTTAGGCCAAAATTTAGTAGAACTATGTAGGCTGGTTGAGGAGCTAATCTGTAGAAAAATATCATCTTTTTTATATCTTGTGAATGAGGACAAATGTTAGAACAAGGTCCCGATGTTGAAAATGTCATTGTACTTGTTTTTTAATCTAATATACATGTCATTTTGAATTTTGGTAGAATGTGGATATGATGCAATTGTGAAATTGTTGTGCAATGGCACATATTGACAAGAGTATACCTCAAGTTGGTATGAGATTGAAAGATTCAGATGAGGCATGGTTGTTTTGGGTAGAATATGGGCGCCATATAGGCTTTGACGTGAGGAAAAGATTCACCAAAAAAGCAAACTTGATGGAAAGGTGACTTCATGCAGATTTGTTTGTTCCAATGAGGGTCTTAGAAGGAAATGCCAAACCAAATGTGAGCCAAAGCATTTTAGAGCTGAAACAAGAACCATTTGTCTAGTTCGGATGGTTATTACATTGGATCGAGGGACAGAAAATTATGAAATTATTGAAGTTGTGTCGGAACACAACCACTACCTTCAATTGCCACAAACGTGCCACTTGTTAGCTTCACAAAGATAGAAACCGCTAATGATTTTGGAATTATGGCAAAAGCCGCACATGAGTTTGCTTGTCATAAAGTTGGTGGGCCACTTAACCTTGGCTATACTTGCCACGACCAAAAGAATCATTTGCGAAGCAAGCGACAGAGAGAGTTGGCTTTTGGACATGCTGGTAGTATGTTAAAGTATTTTCACGAGAAAGTTGCTGAGAATCCATCACTCCAATATGCTTTGCAGCTCAATTGTGAGGAGAATATTGCCAACATATTCTGGGTTGATGCTAAAATGTTACTTGATTACACTCACTTTGGTGATGTTGTCACATCTGACACTACATTTTGCACAAATAAAGAGTATAGGCCATTTGGTATTTTTCTTGGGCTCAATCAGTTTAGAGAAACCACCATTTTTGGTGTTGCCTTGATGTTTGATGAAACACGTGACTCATTTATATGGCTCCTTGAGAGTTTTCTAGTTGCACATAATGGAAGACAGTCGAAAACTATTTATGCGGATCAAGATATAGCAATGGGAAAAGCTATAGAGCATGTCTTCACACAATCATATCATGGATTGTGCACCTTCCACATAATGCAAAATGTTGTCAAACATTTATCTCCAATGAAGGGCGAAGAGGAAGATGAAGTGGAAGAGAGAGATGGAGTGGAAGATGAAGAAAAGGAGAATCACATTCTCTCTGATTTTAATGCATGTATGTATGGCTATGAGGACAAGACAGAATTTGAAGAAGCATTTGATAATATGAGACAAAAGGTGCATAGGCAAACTTGGCTAGATACTATCTACAAGGTGAAAGCACAATGGGTTGAATGCTATATGAGAGATGTCTTCAGCTTGGAAGTGAAGAGTGCACTCATATTATTCGATTCTTGATGCACTTTGAGAGGACGGTGGAAGTTAAAATAAGAAAGGAATTGGAATCTGAATTTGATGCTAGGAAAAAGTTAAAAAGAATGAAAATGTGCACACCTATGTTGGTGCAAACAAGCAAAGTGTATACCCCAATTATTTTTTAAGCTTTCCAAGGTGAGTATGAAAGATCCATGACTGCATGTTGTAGAGTATTAGATAGAAATAACAAATTTGGCGTTGCTATTGGGAGTTTGCATGGTGATTTACAGTTCGAGGAGGAGCGCATAGTGATAGGTAATCCTTTGACCCAAAGCATTTCGTGTAGCTGTGGAATGTTCAATAGGACATGAGTATTGTGTGGACATGGTCTCAAAGTTCTTGACTTGCTGAATATAAAGACATTGCCAACACATTATGTCTTAAAGAGATGGACTAGAGAAGCACGCAATGGAAGTATACAAGATAGGCAAGAAAGGAACGTTGTAGAAAATCCCCAACTAGAAGCTCAACTTCGGTACAAGGATTTGCCTCATAAGTTTCACAATTTGGCACATAAAGCAGCCAACTATTTAGAATGTTGTGTGCTATTGAAGAATGCACTTGATTCCGTTGCTCCACAAATGGAGGATAAACTCAATGCAACTACTAGTGCTATGAATGAACCATGTAAAGACAAGGAAAATATTGAACCAAATGTGCAGCAAACAAATGAGTCTCATTGTTCCGCACAACTAAACAAGAAAGAGGATCCATCAAAAAATTTAAGGAGAAAGAAAATTTGGCTTAATAAGTTACTCAAGGGGAAGCATAAGTCGAGTAAAGCTGCCGCACCAGCAAAAAAAGGAGCAAAGGTATGTTGTAATTTACATGATTTGTTCCTTGTTCAATTCTAAACTAGTTACTTTCATTTTTCACTAGAAGCAACAAAAGAAAAAAGAGGGCATGAAGCCTCAAGTGTAAGTGGAGAAGGATGACAAGAGCAAAGGGGCAAACTTGGAGTTTTAAGAGTACAATGCAATCTTCAGTTTCACCCAACTCTTGACAGCTCTAACTTGTGATGTTCAGGATTTGTTTTAGCATATACAAGTCTTCTAGATAGTCTTTTGGATAGAGTTAACTATAATTAAGGCTAACTATAGTCTTTTGTGGCCTAAGTGTACAAGTATAACATTCTATTTTGTGTACTCCGATGATTGTTCAGTAGCAAGCCTTGTTGATGGAGAATTTACATGTTGACTACTTCTAGTGGCAGCATTTAGTTTGTTGAAACATGTTTGTTTGATCCATTTGGTTGAGGCATGCTTGGTTGAAACCAAAGATTGCATTGTTGAATGTGTGAAAAAAATCACGTGTAAATCATTTTTTCATTTGGGGCAATCAGTGGCGTTGGATGGGAGGGCACATGTTACGCCGTGACTAGCGTGGTCCCAGTCCAGTTCTCGGGGCTACCGCTCTCGTTGTGATTGCTGGACACACATCAGGTGACATACACGTTTGCATGTCACTCTGTGCCTTGCGGCCTAAATTCAAATTTAAACATTGTGAATTTTTTTTAAAAAAATCATGCATGTTCACAACATATATTAAGATAATTTCTAAAAAATTCAGATCAAAATTCGAAACATACTTCGAGAAACAAAAAAGAAAAATCTGTCATGAATAGTTCACGACTGGTTTTGTGTAGACTATTCACATCTGAGTTTCTCTTTTTTGTTTCTCGATGTATGTTTCGAATTTTGATCTGATTTTTTTAGGGGTTATCTTAATATGTGCTGCAAACATGCATGATTTTTTTCAAATTTTTTTGCAATGTTTAAATTTGAATTTAAGCCCCAAGGCACACGGTGATGATCTCTGTCTGTGATTGCTCGGCAAGGTCGAGCTGCAACCACTGACGAACAAATTGCGGGCTCGACTGGCCAGGCTCCTGAACCTCGTGAGACGGCTCGTCCTCCTCAATTCGGTTCTCTTGGCTTCCTCGGTCTACCCATCTTTGCCTTGCCGTCGTGGGCGCGCAAGGAGTTTGACCGGCTCCGCCATGCATGGCTTTGGCGTGGAGAGGAAACCAGCCATGGGGGTATCTACAAAGTTGGTTGGTGTCGCGTCGGTCAGTCCCGGGACCTTGGTGGTGTGGGCATCATCGACCTGGACCTGTTCGGGGTACCCCTCAGTGCGCGTTGGTTTTGGGCGGAGAGGACTGCGAGCGCGCCCTCGCTCGGGCTGCCTCCCCCGATGGCGCTGCAGGAGTGCCGCATGTTTGCGGCGACATGTGCGGTGACAATCGGGGGTGGCTGCCGCGCGATCTTCTGGTACGACAACTGGCTGCATGACGGTGCGCCATTCTTGTTCGCCCCAGATATGTTCAAGGCAATGTTTTGGATTTCGTTTTGCAAAATTTACCGTGCCTGAACAAAATGAACGAAATCCTATTTTTCAGATTCTTTTCCGAAAATTTTGGACAAAATGACAAGCCAAAATTTGAAATTTAGACAGAGTTTGACTAAAGTTTGTCAATTTCTTTGAAATAAACCATAAGTTGTTGCGGCCGTCGACAAGATCGCCCCCGAGGAAGGGCGCAAATGCTGCCTCGACAACCTCCATGGGAATCAGAAGAACGGGTTCAGTGCTTGAGGAGGAGGAAGGTGGGAGGAGTTGGAGCAATGGAGGAAGAGGAGAAGGCCGGGCGGATCTGGGGCGCTGGAGTAGGGGGTGGCGCTGCTGCCCTGCCTCCGCGTTGCCAAGAGCCACCGCTGGGTGGATTTGAGGACGGGGAATACATAATTTAGGGTGAGGAGGATCTGTGTGACAGTTTTTTTTTTTTTTACATAATCCGTGCACAGTTTTTTTTTTTTTTTTTTTACATAATCCGTGCGACAGTTTTTATAGTACTAGGAGGTATGTGTGGGCTATATTAGAGCAACTCCGGCCATTTGGCATCCAGCGCACCCGAAGAATGCCTTTTGGTGTTGCGATGGTCTTTTTTTTGTCGTGGGGTCGAGCGGATTTCCAGCCGCATTCCTAGTTTTCGGTCCCCAAATGCCAACTATTTTAAATTTATCTTTTCCGCTGGCAAAAAAACGCTACGAGTACGGCAATCATCATGCCATAAGTCGGCAATCAACGCAATAGTTCAGCGATCAAACACACTCAATAATTCAGCAATCAAAAGGAAGGGATAATAGACATGAAACGAATCAAACGGCCGGCTCGACGTAGTGCGGCTCCTGTGTCACGGGATTGGTCGGGGTCGGGCTCGTCGTCGGCATAGTCTGACCTGTCATCGGCGTGGTTTCTATGCTCGGGTTGGGCGTCGTCGTTGGTGTTGCCGCTGTGGTCGACGCGAGCGCGGGCATCTGGTTTAAGATGAGGCCGCGCTTCACGAGGTACAACGCTTCCAGCTGCTCTTCTATCATCGACATGTCTGCCCCCATCAAGAACGCCAGGTCGATGTTCCTATTCTTTGGTCCTGAGAAGGTCGAGCTTGGTGTACTGGTTCATCATCAACGCCGACCACCGCGCATCGGATTGCTCCTCCCTCCTGGCAGCGCTGCTCTTGGCATCGGCGATGCATTGCTCGATCCAAGATAGCAGCCCTTCGGCAGCGAGCGCCGCATCCCTCGCCGCCCTTGCTTTTTTTGGTGCCATCGGGGCGTCCTTCTGCCGCAGCCAGACAAGCACGTTTGGATTATATGTCTCCTTGGCCTTGGCGAGAGCAAGCCGAACTTCCCTCCACTTCTCGCACGACTTGATCCTGGAGAACATGTGAAGGAACTTGAACTCTTGGTTGCTGTTGTCTTGGCGATACATGCCAAACATCCGAACCATCTGCACAGCCGCAGACAAAATGTGTTGGCAAAGCACACGACGACGCAACAAATTGGGGACGGCGAACTACATCCATTCCCGACCCTCGACGTTGCCGTCGCTTTCTGGGCGAGCAATGACCTCCTCGACGATCCCATGTGACTTGTTGCAGGCCGCCTGGATCGCCGCCCAGTGGTTCGCCATGGCCTTGTTGCCGCGGTCTATGTGGATGTTGGCGAAGTCGGGGTCGACCAGCTTGCGTTCGTCGAACGCCATCTTGATTCTCCCCTAGTACGTATCGTTGTTCTGATTAGCCTCGGTGATCGGGTCCATGCTGACGGTCTTCCACGCTACGGCAAGGCACTCCTCTTCCTTGGACGTCCACTTAACGCGGGGTTCGGCTGGCTTGGCATTTGACTCCCGCTTCTTCTTCCTCCCTACTCTTCGACACTGGTTTCGGCTTCACATCCGCCTGCTCTTCCCCCCCTCCTCGTCGGTGTCGTCGAGCTTGTCGTTAATGTTGTTGGTGGTGTCCATTGTTTCATCCTGCACGCCGAACCCCCGACAGTGAGTTGATGTACTGGGTGTTGAGACCGACATTGAATGCGGGGGAGGAAGTGTGCGGGTCGTGGCTGAAGCCGATGAGGGAGGAATGCTGTGGCGCGCCATTTGGGAAGGTGGTGTTGGGGTTGAAACTGCCATGCACGTCGCCGTTGGAGTAGCCAAGAGAGGGTGCGTACCCCCAGGCAGCATCAATGGTGAGAGGTTGGCCGGCGATGCAACGTGCTGTTGGTGGCTGCACACGGCCTGCGGGTTCCGTCAAGGCGGATTCATCATCCCCGCGCAAGACCCCTCTCCATGATCGACCACCGCCGCTACTGACGCGTCCATGACCCTCTTGGCATCGAGCCTTCTTCGCTGGTCGGTTGTGACCGTCTCCCGGCGCTATACATCTGGCCTCTAGTGGGTCTCCGAAATGCCCGCCGGCCTAGCCTTCTGAGCCCTCGTCTTCCTATACTTTGGCTTGGAGGAATAGGTAGCGGTAGCGGGGCAAGGGATGGTGTACTTCTTCGGTGGCATGGCGGTCGGATGGAGGGAGCAGGAGAATAATGGTAGGAGCGGGAGAATAATGGAAGGAGCGATGGGGAAGAAGGGGAAGTAATGAGGAAACTGAGGGAAAGGGGAGGAGAAAATAACGGGAATAGGACCGTCTGTCGCCGACAGCGTGTACACACTTGACTTTTTGCTTTGGCCAGTGCCCCGAGGCGCTCCCGGGGGGCCGGGTTCGGCTCGGGTTCGCCGGTTGTTATTTCGGCCCAAACCAGCGATAAGCGAGGAGTTGGGGGCATGTCTGGGCCGATTTTTTGCCACCAACGCTAAAAAAGGCACCCTAGGGGCCTATTGGGGGGAGGGGTGAGTGGAGATGCTCTTAGACATTGGGCTAGGCTCAAAGATTAAATATGGCCGAAATTTTTGGCTGGGTTACAGTTAAATTGGCCAAGACAAAATGGACGAATTCAGACAAAATTCATTTTTTTGGACAAAATCCAAACCTCTGTTTCAAGGTCTTGTTGGAAATATGCCCTATAGGCAATAATATATTAGTCATTATCATATTTCCTTGTTCATGATAATCGTCTATTATCCATGTTATAATTGTATTGATTGGAAACTCAAATACATGTGTGGATACATAGACAACACCGTGTCCTTAGTGAGCCTCTACTAGACTAGCTCGTTGATCAAAGATGGCTAAGATTTCCTAGCAATTGACATGAGTTGTCATTTGATAACGGGATCACATCATTAGGATAATGATGTGATGGACAAGACCCAAGACTTAAGCTTAGCGTTTGATCGTATCCAGTTTACTACTATTGCTTTCTACATGTCAATGTATCTCTTTCTATGACCATGAGATCATGCAACTCACTGACACCGGAGGAATGCCTTGTGTGTATCAGACGTCACAACATAATTGGGTGACTATAAAGATGCTCTACACGTATCTCCGAGGGTGTTTGTGGAGTTGGCATGGATTAAGACTGGGGATTTTCACTCCGTATGACGAAGAGGTATCTCAGGGCCCACTCAATAATAGTGTTGGAAATATGCCCTAGAGGCAATAATAAATTAATTATTATCATATTTCCTTGATCATGATAATCGTTTATTGTCGATCTTGTAGTTGTATTGATTGGAAACTCACATACATGTGTGGATACATAGACAAACACAATGTCCCTAGTGAGCCTATAATGGACTAGCTCATTGATCAAAAGATGGTCAAGGTTTCCTAGCCATAGACATGAGTTGTCATCTAGTTAATGGGATCAAATCATTAGGAGAATGATGTGATGGACAAGATCCAAACTATGAACGCAGCATATGATCGTGTCAGTTTATTGCTACTATTTTCTGCATCTCGAGTATCTGTTCTTTTGACCATGAGATCATGCAAATCAATAACACCGAAGGAGTGTCTTGTGTGTATCAAACGTCACAACATAACTGAGTGATTATAAAGGTGCTCTACAGGTATCTCCGAGGGTGTGTGTTTAGTTGGCATGGATCAAGACTGGGATTTGTCACTCCGTGTGATGGAGAGGTATCTCAGGGCCCACTCGATAATACAATATCACAACAAGCTTGCAAGCAATGTGGCTAAAGAGTTAGCCACGGGATCTTGTATCACATAACGAGTAAAGAGACTTGCCGGTAACGAGATTGAACTAGGTATGGAGATACTGACGTTTGAATTCCGGTCAAGTAACATACCGACAAAGGGAACAATATACGGGATTGATTGAGTCCTTGACATCGCGGTTTGACCAGTAAAGATATTCGTAGAATATGTAGGAGCCAATATGGGCATCCAGGTCCTATTAATGGTTATTGACCACAGAGTGTCTCGGTCATGTGTGCACAGTTCTCGAACCCGCAGGGTCTACACACTTAAGATTCGGTGACGATATAGAGATAGTTGAGTTATTATGTTGGTGACCAAGGTTCTTTGGAGTTCCAGATGAGATCCCGGTTGTGACAAGGAGCTCCGAAATGGTCCGGAGGTAAAGATTTATATATATAGGAAAGTGGTATTTGGGTTCCGAAAATGTTTCCGGTTTTTCTGGTAGTGTACCGGGAGTGCCAAAAGTGTTCCGGGGGTCCACCAGGAGGGGCCCACCCACCCGGGGGGGGGGCACATGTGCCTGATAGGTGGTGCACTAGAACCTCGTGGGCTGGGAAGGCGACCCCTAAAGGGCCCATGTGCCCAAGGTGGTAGGTGGGGGTTTCTTGGAGAGGAGGGAGTCTTCACTAGGTCTTCCACCTCCCTTGTGGGAGGTGGACTCTTCCCCACCTTGGCCGGTCGACCCCTCCTTCGAGGAGGGGCTAGTGATAAGCCCCACCTACCCCTCCTCATATAAATAGAGAGGGAGAGGGAGGGCAGCACCACCCCAAGCCATAGGTGAAACCCTCCCTCTCTCCCTAGATCCGTTTCTCTTCTAAAACTCATCTGCGGCAGTTTTCAGCGAAGCCTTGTTGAGATTGATCCACCATTGCCACCACGCCGTTGAGCTGTCAGAGAACTCATCTACCTCCTCGCCCTCGCTTGCTGGATCAAGGAGGTGTTGAACGTCACCGAGTTGTACGTGTGCTCAACGCGGAGGTGCCATACTGCCATCCGTTCGACACTAGATCAAGACAGACCGTGGTGGGATCGCAGACGGATTGCGATTTGGATGGCGAAGATGTTCGACTACATCAACCGCGTTATATACGCTTCCGCTTAGCAATCAACAAGGGTATGTTGATGCACTCCCCCTCTCGTAGATGTTAGTCTCCATCAATTGATCTTGGTGAGCGTAGGAAATGTTTTGTTTCCCATGCGACGTTCCCCAAGAGTGGCATCATGAGCTAGGTCTATGCGTAGATGACATCACAGGTAGAAAACAAAGGAGTTTGTGGGTGTTGATATACAGACTGCTTCCCTCCTTAGTATTTTCTTGATTCAGTAGTATTGTGGGATGATGCGTCCCGGACCAACTTTACTCGTCCACGTATGAGAGACCGGTTCCATCGAGTGACATGCAACTTGTTGGATAAAGATGGCTGGCGGGTGTGTGTCTCTTCCACCTTAATTGAATCGGATTCGACAAAGGCGGTCCTTGTAGAAGGTTAAATAGAAACTAGTGTATCACCATTGTGGCTTTGCATAGGTAAGAAGCGTTCTTTCTAGATACCCATAACAACCACGTAAAACATGCAACAACAAATTAGAGGACGTCTAACTTGTTTTTGCATGGTATGTTGTGATATGATATGGCCAAATACATGATGATATATATTTTATGTATGAGATTATCATGTTGTAATAGTTAATATCGACTTGCATGTTGATGCATATGGAAACCAGCACGAGCCATAGGGTTGTGTTTTATTATTGTATGGCCTGCATGTCAATCATTAAGCTCTATATAATGCTTTACTTTACCGTAAACGGTAGCAATAGTAGTAGAAGCAAGGTTGGCGCGACAACCTTGATGGCAACATGATGATGGATTTCATGGTGTTGTGCCGGAGACGATGGAGATCATGCCGGTGCTTTAAGATGGAGATCAAAAAGCACAAGTTCATGTCCATATCATGTCACTTATGGTTTGCATGTGATGTTAATCCTTATTTTTGCACCTTGTTTTGCTTAGGATGATGGTAGCATTATAAGGTGATTCCTTACTAAAATTGCAACATAAATTTGTGTTCTCCCCGAGTGTGCACTATTGCAAAAGTTTGTCGTTTCGGGACACCACGTGATGATCGGGTGTGATAGACTCTGCGTTCACATACAACTGGTGCAATACAATTTTGCACATGCGGAACACGGGTTCAACTTGGTGATCCTAGCATGTAAAGACATGGCCTCAGAACACAGGAGATCGAAAGGTCAACATGAGTCATATATTAGATATAATCAACATGGAGATGTTCACCATTGAAACCACCTCATCTCATGTGATGATCCAACAAGGGTTGGTGGATTTGGATCATGTTACACTCGAACAACCCGAGGAATGTTGAGTTGAGTGGGAGTTCTTAAGTAATATGATTAATTGAACTCATTATCATGGACATAGTCAGAATGTCTTTGCAAATTATGTTGTAGATAAATAGCTTGCATTGTAGCTCCCCTATATTTTTATACGTTCCTAGAGAAAACAAAGTTGAAAGATGATAGTAGGAATTATACGGACTGGTCCATAAAACTAAGAATTGTCGTGATTGCTGCATAGAAGGCTTGTTTACTTAACGCACCACTCGGTGGGCTACCTCCAAGCGTCGGCTGTGGATGTTGCGTACATGCAACATACAAGTTTTGATAACTACATAATAGTTCAGTACGTCATGCTTGTCTTAGAATTGAGGCTGCAAAATGTTTTGAATGTCACGGAGCATATAAGATGTTCCAAGAGTTGAAATTACGATTTGAGGCTCGTGCCCGTGTTGATATGTATGAGACCTCCGACAAGATTCTTTGTCTGCAAAATGAAGGAGAAAGCTCAATCGGTGAGCATGTGCTGAGATCGTCTGGGTGCTACAATCACTTGAATCAAGTGGGAGTTCATCCTCTAGATGAGATAGTGATTAACATAGTTCTCCAAAGTCACTGCCACGTAACTACTGAGCTTCGTGATGAACTATAACATACCAGGGATGGAAAAGATGATCCCTGAGCTATTCATGATGTTTAACACCGCGAAGGTAGAAATCAAGAAAAAGCATCAACTGTTGATGGTTAGTAAAACCACTGGTTTCAACAAGGGCAAGGGCAAGAAGGGAAACTTCTAGAATGACAATTCAGTTGTCGCTCCAATGAAGAAACCCAAGGTTCAACCCAAACCCGAGACTAACTACTTCTATTATGAGGGGAACGGTCACTAAAGCGGGACTGCCCTAGATACTTGGTAGATAAAAGGCTGGCAACGTCAACATAAGTATATTAGATGTATGAGTTATTGATGTATAAATTACTAGTATTCCTAGTAGCACCTGGGTATTTGATACCGGTTCAGTTTCTAAATGTTGGTAACTCGAAACAAAAGCTACGAAATAAGCGGAGACTAGTTAAACGCGAGGTGACGATGTGTGTTGGAAGTGTTTCCAAGGTTGATGTGATCACCATCGCATGCTCCCTCTACCTTCAGGATTAGTGTTTAACCTAAATAAATGTTATTTGGTGTTTGCGTTGAGCATGAACATGATTAGATCGTGTTTATTGCAATGCAATTATTCATTTAAGTGAGAGAATAATGGTTATTCTGTTTACGTGAATAATACCTTCAATGGTCATGCACCCAATGTGAATGGTTTATTGAATCACAATCGTAATAATACACATGTTCACAATATTGATGCCAAAAGATACACAGTTAGTAATGATAGTACCACGTACTTGTGGCACTGCTGCTTAAAGTCATATTGGTATAAGACGCATCTATAAACTCCATGCTGATGGATCTTTGGACTCACTCAATTTTGAATCGTTTGAGACATGCAAACCATGCCTATTGGTGTAAACGCATGAAGAAACTGCATGGTGATGGATCTTTTGGACTCACTTGATTTTGAATCACTTGAGACAAGCAAACCATGCCACATGGGCAAGATGACTGAAGGTCTCATTTTCCAGTGAGATGGAACAAGCAAGTGACTTATTGGAAATAATACATTTTGGTGTATGCAGTCCAGTGAGTGTTGAGGCACGCAGTGGATATCGTTATGTTCTTACTTCACACATGCTTTGAGTAGATACATGTGTATTTACTTGTTGAATCACGAGTGTGAAATATTGAAAGGTTCAAGCAATTTTAGAGTGAAGTTGAAGATCATCATGACAAGAGGATGAAATGTCTACGATATGATCGTAGAGGTGAATATCTGAGTTGCGAGTTTCGTATACATTCAAGACAATGTGGAAATTGTTTCACAATTCATGCCACCTGGAACACCATAGAGTGATGGCGTGTCCGAACGTCGTAGCTATGCCCTATTGGATATGGTGCATACTATGATGTCTCTTATTGATTTACCACTATCGTTTTGGGTTATGCATTAGATACAACCACATTCACTTTAAATAGGTAACCATATAATTCCATTGAAATGACACCGTATGAACAATGGTTTGTCAAGAAACCTAAGATGTCGTTTATTAAAGTTTGGGGGTACGATGCTTATGTGAAAAGGCTTCAGCCTAATAAGCTCGAACCCAAAGCGGATAAATGCATCTTCATATGATACCCAAAAAAGTTGGGTATACCTCCTATCTCATATCAGAAAGCAAAGTGTTTGTTGCAAAAAATGGGTCCTTTCTCGAGAAAGAGTTTCTCTTGAAAGAATTGAGTGGTAGGATGGTGCAACTTGATGAGGTTACTAAACCGTCACTTCAACTAGAAAGTAGCAAGGCGCAGGAAGTTCTTGTGACACCTACACCAGTTGAAAAGGAAGCTAATGATGGTGATCATGAAGCTTCAGATCTAGTTACTACCAAACCTCGTAGGTCGACAAGGACATGTACTACTCGAGAGTGGCACGATAATCATGTCTTGGAGGTCATGCTGTTGGACAGCAATGAACCTACGAGCTATGGAGAAGCGATGGTGGGCGCGAATTTTTCAAATGGCTAGAGGCCATGAAATCCGAGATAGTATCAACGTGTGAAAACAAAGTGTGGTCTTTGGAAGAACTACTTGATGGTCCTAAGGCTATTAAGTACAAATGGATTTTTGAAAGGAAGATAAATGATGATGGTAAATGTTACCATTTAGAAATCTCGGCTTGTCACAAAGAGGTTTCCGACAAGGTCAAGGAGTTGACTATGAGGAGACTTTCTCACCCACAGCGATGCTAAAGTCTGTTGGAATTATGTTAGTAGTTGCTGCATTTTTTCAATTATGAAATATGGCAGATGGATGTGAAAACATTGTTTCCTTGATGGTTTCCTTGAGGAAAGGTTGTATGTGATACTGACGGTCGAATCTCAGACAAGTAACAGACCGCTGAACAAAGGAAACTGCATACAAGATTGATTGAATCCTTGGCATCGTGGTTCGACCGATGACGATCTTCGTGGAATATGTTGGAACCAATATAGGCACAGGTCCTTTTGTTGGTTATTGACCGGAGAGGTGTCTCGGTCATGTCTAGATGATCCTCGAACCCGTAGGGTCCGCACACTTAACGTCGGTGATGCTAGAGTAGTATCGGGATATGTATGTTGGTGAATGAATGTTGTTTTAGAGTCCCGTATGAGATCTTGGACGTCACGAGGAGCTCCAAAATGGTCCGGAGGTAAAGATTTATATATGGTTAGTCATATTTTGGGTACCAAAAAAGTTTTGGGTTTTACTGGTATTGTACAGGGAAGCTTCAGGAAGGTTCTGGAAGGTTTTCGAGGGTTTCGGAGGAGTCCGGAAGGGTCCCTCTAGACCATATGACTTGCATGGGCTGTAAGGGGGCGTCCAAGCCTTGTTGGGCTAGCCCCGAGGGCCCATGCGGCTAGCGGGTGGAAACCTTGAGGGGCAAGGTACCAAGGAGGTGCCTTCGGGAGGGAGGACTCCTCCCTCTTGGCCGTCGTCCCCTCCCTTGGTGGAGGGCTTAGGGCTATGCCCCCTCCTCCCACTCGCCTCCTATAAATAGTTGAGGGGAGGGGAGGGCTGAATACATCAAGTAAGTCCTCTCCCTTGAGGCAGGCCTCTCCCTCGTGTTTCTCCCATTCTTCATCGTGCGCAGTTTCAGAAGCGTTTGGCGAAGCCCTGCTAGGATTGCTTCACCACCATCTCCAGCACGTCGTCATGCTGGTTGAGATATCATATAGTTCTTGTTCCTCTCTTGCTGGATCAAGGAGAAGACGTCATCGAGCCACACGTGTGCTAAACGCGAATGTGTCGTCTGTTCGGCGCTAGATTGGGATGGATCGCGATTGGATCGTGAAGACGTACAACTACATCAATCGCATTATATACGCTTCCGCTTAGCGATGTACAAGGGTATGTAGATGCACTCCCCCTCTCGTAGATGTTGATCTCCATAGATTGATCTTGTTGAGAGTAGTACATTTTTTATTTCCCATGCGACGTTCCCCAACAGTGGCATCATGAGCAAGGTTTATGCGAGGATAACATGCACAAGTAGAACACAAAAGAGTTTTTGGGCATTGATGTTCAGATTGATTATTCCTTAGTCTTATTTTGATTTGATGGTATTATGGGATGAAGCGGCCCGGACCAACCTTACTCGTCCACATACGAGACACCGGTTCCATTAACTGACATGCAACTTATTGCATAAAGATTGCTAGTGGGTGTTTATCTCTCCCACTTTAGTTGAATTAGGTTCATCAAAGGCGGTCCTTGTAGAAGGTTAAATAGAAACTTGAATATCACCATTGTGGCTTTGCGTAGGTAAGAACGGTTCTTGCTAGTCACCCATAATGGGCACACAAAACATGCAACAACAAAGTAGAGGATGTCTAACTTGTTTTTGAACAATATGTTATGATATGATATGGCCAAGAACATGATGAGATATATGTGATGTATGAGATGATCATGTGTTGTATAGATTATCACGACTTGCATCTCGATGAGTACGGCAACCTGCAGGAGCCATAGGGTTGTCTTTAATTATTTGTGCCTTTTTTCTTTACTTGATTGCTAAGAGTTAGCAACCGTGGTAGAAGCATAGTTGGCGCGACAACCTCAATAGCGACACGATGATGGGGATGACGATGATGGAGATCATCGTGTCATTCCGGTGACGATGGATATCATGCCGGTGCTTTGGAGATGGAGATCAAAAGCACAAGATGATGATGGCCATATCATGTCACTATTATGATTTGCATTCGATGTTAATCCTTTTATGAATCTTATTTTCCTTAGGACCACAGTAGAATTATAAGACGACCCCTCACTAAAATTTCAAGATAAAATTGTGTTCTCCCCAAGTGTGCACCGTTGCGAAGGTTCGTCATTTCGAGGCACCACGTGATGATCGGCTGCGATAGACTCTACGTTCGCATACAACAAGTGTAAGCCAGTTTTGCACATGCAGAACACTTGGGTTAAACTTCACAAACCTAGCATGTACAGACATGGTCTCGGAACACACAAGGCCGTATGTTCACCATTGAAACCACCTCATCTCACGTGATGATCAGACTTGGCTTGGTGGATTTGGATCATGTCACACTCGAACAACCTGAGGGATGTTGATCTGAGTGGGAGTTCTTAAGTAATATGATTAATTGAACTCATTATCATGAACATAGTCTAAGTTCTCTTTATAAAGCATGTTGTAGGAAAATAGCTTGCACTGTTCCTCCCCTGTATTTTTGATGCGTTCCTAGAGAAAACTAAGTTGAAAGATGATAGTAGAAATTATGTGGATTGGGTCCATAAAGTGAGGATTGTCCTCATTGCTACACAAAAGGATCATGTCCTTGATGCACCACTTGGTGTGCCCCCCTCAAGCGTCATATGTGGATGTTGTGAACATCTGATAGACGCACTTTTGATGACTACTCGATAGTTCAGTGTGTCATGCTTTACGGCTTAGAATTGAGGCTCCAAAGATGTTTTGAACGTAACAGAGCATATGAGATGTTCCGAGAGCTCAAATTGGGATTTCAGGCTCATGTCCGTGTTGAGAGGTATGAGACCTCCGCCGAGTTCTTTTCTACAAGATGAACGTGAATAGTTCAATCGGTGAGCATGTGCTCAAATTGTCTGGGTACTACAATCACTTGAATCAAGTGGGAGTTGATCTTCCAGATAAGATAGTGATTGACATAGTTCTCCAAAGTAACTGCCACCAAGCTACTGGAGCTTTGTGATGAACTATAGCATATTAGGGATGGAGAAGATGATCCCTGAGCTATTCGCGATGTTTGACACCGCGAAGGTAGAAATCAAGAACGAGCATCAAGTGTTGATGGTTAGTAAAACCACTAGTTTCAAGAAGGGTAAGGGCAAGAAGGGGAACTTTCAGGATGACAAGCCAATTGTCGCTCCACTGAAGAAACCCAAAGTTGAACCCAAACCCAAGACATAGTGCTTCTTTTATGAGGGGAGTGGTCACTCGAAGCGGAACTGCCCTAGACACTTGACAAATTAGAAGGCTTGCAATGTGAATAAAGGTATATTTGATATACATGTTATTGACGTGTGCCTTACTAGCGTTTGTTGTAGCCGCTGGGTACTTGGTACCGGTTCAGTTGCTAATATTAGTAACTCGAAATAGGAGATGCAGAATAAACAAAGACTAGCTAAGGGAGAGGTGTCGATGTGTGTTGGAAGTGTTTCCAAGGTTGATGTGATCACCATCGCACGCTCCATCTACCTTCGATTAGTTTTAAATCTAAATAAATGTTATTTGGTGTCTACATTGAACATGAACATTATATTGATTTTGTTTATTGCGAGACGATTATTCACGTAAGTTAGAGAATAATGGGTTATTCTATTTACGTGAATAATATCTTTCATGATCATGAACCCAATGTGAATGGTTTATGGAATCTCGATTGTAGTGATACACACGTTCATAGTATTTATGCCAAAAGATACAAAGTTAGTAATAATAGTACCACTTACTTGTCGCACTTCCACTTAGGTCATATTGGTATAAAACACATGAAGAAAATCCATCTTGATGGATATTTTTACTCACTCAATTTTGAATCGTTTGAGAAATGCGAACCAATCCTATTGGTGTAAAATGCATGAAGAAACTACATGGTGATGTATCTTTTGGACTCACTTGATTTTGAATCGCTTGAGACATGCAAACCATGCCACATGGGCATGTTAACTGAAGGCCTCATTTTCTAGTGAGATGGAATGAGCAAGTGACTTATGGTAATCGTGTCTTGAAGGTCATGTTGTTGCACAACAATGATCCTACGTGCTATGGAGAAACGATGGTTGGCCTGGATTCCGACAAATGGCTGGAGGCCATGAAATCCGAGATAGGATCCATGTATGAAAACAAAGTGTGGATCTTTAAAAAGGAAGACATACGATGATGGTAAATGTCACCATTTGGAAAGCTCGACTTGACGCAAAGGGGTTTCCGACATGTTCATGGAGTTGACTACGATGAGACTTACTCACCCATAGCGATGTTAAAAGTCTGTTGGGATTATGTTAGGAGTTGCTACATTTTTAATTATGGAATCTGACAGATGGATGTCAAAACATTGTTTCCTTAACGGTTTCCTTGAGGAAAGGTTGTATGTGATACAACCAGAAGGTTTTTTTCCTATCCTAAGGATGCTAAAAGGCATGCGAGCTGCAACGATCCATTTATGGACTGGTGCAAGCATCTCGGAGTTAGAATAAGCGCTTTGATGAGTGATCAAAGCTTTTGGTTTATACAGTGTTTATGAATAAACTTGTATTTACAAGAAAGTGAGTGGGAGCACTATAGAATTTCTGATAAGTATATGTGGTTGACATATTGTTGATTGGAAATGATGTAGAATTTCTGGAAAGCATAAAGGGTTGTTTCAAAGGAATTCACAAAGGAAAAACCTGGATGAAGATAGTTAAAATATTGGGCATCAAGATCTATAGAGATAGATGATGACACTTCAAAAAACTTTCAATAATGACATACGTTGACAAGATTTTGAAGGAGTTCAAAATGGATCAGTCAAAGAAGGAGTTCTTGACTGTATTGTAAGGAGTGAGTTTGAGTAAGACTCAAAGCCCGACCATGGCAGAACAAATTGAAAGGACGAAGGTCGTCCCCTATGCCTTAGCCGTAGGCTCTATAGTATGTCATGCTGTGTACCGCACCTGGTGTGTGCCTTGCCATGAGTCTGTCAAGGGGTACAAGAGTGATCGAGAAGTGGATTACTGGACAGCGGTGAAAATTTTCCTTAGTAACTAGTAGACTAAGAAAACGTTTCTTGATTATGGAGGTGATAAAAGGGTTTATCATAAAGGGTTACGTGGATGCAAGCTTTGACACCAATCCGGATGACTCTGAGTAGCAAACCAGATTCGTATAGTGGAGCAGTCATTTGGAATAGTTCCAAGTGAAGCATGGTAGTAGCATCTACAGTATGACATAGAAACTTGTATAGTACACACGGATCTCAATGATGCAGACCCATTGACTAAAACCTCTCTCACAAGCAAAAAAAGATCAAACCCCAGAACTTATTGGGTGTTAATCACATGGTGATGTGAACAAAATTATTGACTCTAGTGCAAGTGGAAGAGTGTTGGAAATATGCCCTAGAGGCAATAATAAATTCGTTATTATCATATTTCCTTGTTCATGATAACCGTTTATTATCCATGCTATAAATTTATTGATTGAAAACTCAAATACATGTGTGGATACATAGAAAACACAATGCCCCTAGTGAGTCTCTACTAGACTAGTGCGTTGACCAAAGACGGTTAAGGTTTCCTAACCATAAACATGAGTTGTCATTTGATAACGGGGTCAAATCATTAGGAAAATTATGTGATAGACAAGACCCCACCGTAAGCATAGCATCTGATTGTATTAGTTTATTGCTACTTCTTCATACATGTCAATGTATCTGTTCCTATAACCATGAGATCATGCAACTACCGACACCGGAGGAATGCGCTGTGTGTATAAAACGTCACAATGTAACTGGGTGACTATAAAGATGATCTGTAGGTATCTCCGAGGGTGCTGTGGAGTTGGCATGGATCAAGACTGGGATTTGTCACTCGATATGACGGAGAGGTATCTCGGGGCCCACCCGATAATGCAATATCGCAATAAGCTTGCAAGCAATGTGGCTAAGGAGTTAGTCACATGATCTTGTATTATGGAATGAGTAAAGACACTTGGCAGTAACGAGACTAAACTTGGTATGGAGATACCGACGATCGAATCTCAGGCAAGTAACATACCACTGAACAAAGGGAACTGCACACGGGATTAATTGAATCCTTGGCTTCATGGTTCGACCGATGAAGTTCTTCGTGGAATATGTAGGAACCATTATGGGCATCCAGGTCCCTCTATTGGTTATTGAATGAAGAGGTGTCTCGGTCATGTCTACATGATGCCTGAACCATGAGATGTAAGACTTGAGTCACAATGCAGCGAAGATCGTTTAATCCTACCATGGTAGGATGTTGGAGCTCTTGGCATATGATTTGTATAACTTGGCTGGCGAGGAGGAGAGAGGGACACAATGAATAATTTGGTTGAAATATCTAGTCGAGGAGACAAAAATATGATTTTTTTTCATGAATAGCAAGACTTGCAACTTTTGGGCTTGGCTACACTTACAATACTTTATGAACATCCAATATCAAATAATTTTTTAATTGTGATTGGATATGTTTGCCCTTCATATAATTTTCTATTGATCCATATATGTATGCCTAATGGAGGCACCTAAACCTGTAGTGGACATTTGATGTATAGGGTTGGATGACAGGGTTTTGCTAGCACTACCAATGGAACATGTCTGTAGAAGTTTAAGGTGTCCATTTTTATGGTCAATTTTGGATATGCCCTTAGACATCTTGTGTGACCCTTCCTCATCCTAATATTCTTCTTCTCTAATATTCTTGGAGGGCAACTATATAAGGAAACAAGACAATAGTTGCGACTTACAGGTCGTTTTGTAGAGTGGCCACCTAAATGAATTTACAAAAAATATTATTTCTAAGGACCAATTTTATAATCTTAAAATATTTGCACTTGGTCCATTATACAATTTTTCTCCTACATGGCTCTACCACTCCCTAACATCATATACAAGAAGCAAAATTCATGTTCACAAGAACTTATATTAAATGATGAGATACCACATCTAATCCAACCAAGTGATTAACATAAACAAGAATCTGGTTCATGTTCACTAGGACTTGAAGTATAGTTGTTCTTTAAATCCCAATTTATATGAGAACTATGAAAAGTGTGGCATTGTAGGTATCTGGGCATGCAGTCACACACCACGTCTGACTATTAAACGTGCTCCGATAGAAATTCTTACGGAAAGAGTTTCTGTTTTTTAAAACTAACAATCTATGCTGGGAAACAACATCAGTACACAGTATGACAACACGAGCGTAAATATGGTACTCTGCATATTCGGTCTCTATATGATAAGATTTCAACGACAACTACACAACTAATATGTAAGGCTTTCTGATACAAAATCACAATAATAAATAAGTACTTCATATTTCTATTTCAATGACATCCATTATGTGCCACCTAAAGTACATCTTAACAGAGGAATTTGTGGCTAATAATTTGTCCCATGGAGACCAAAGATGGGGAGAAAAATAACGGATTGAGTACTTCAATTTTAAGTTTTAGTACCAAAAGTCCAATTCTAGATGCAACCACTCGCACATGATGACCATTGGATAGTGTGAATCATGCACGTAAAATGCACAGATAACAATTGAGAATAATAATTTAACATTCCTAGTATGCAAGAAACATTACCTGGTTAAAGGGGACACTAATGAATATAGACATTAGACCAATCAAGAGTAGCAATAAAATCCATTGCCCCGTTGGAAAGTTATCAACAATGTCTCTCGGATCTGGCTCTTCACCAAGTGACTTCGCCACAACTGAGGTCATTGATACGATGTACAAAGCACATCCACCTAGAAGAAGGAAAATAAAAAGCACAATCGTCACTACAAACTGCAATATGACATCATTTCTGTCCAGTAGTCATTGAGTGGTTTAACAGTACTGTACATGATCGAAAATTAGTAGACATGTAAGCATACAACAGAAAAACTCGGTATGGTTACCAAATTTGGAATCCTAACTTGTTGTATATCCAAAATATGGAACAAAAATATGGAACCAATCCTAACTTGTTCCCATAGGTGTGTGGGTTCAGATTAATCAAGTTAGAATAAAACTATATCTACATGCAGTTACATATTAAATAAAACAAATCTAATTTGACCCGTGTACATTCTTGTAGCATGGTGACGTTGTCGTAGCTCCCCCTAGCAACCACAAACGTGGCATATTTTGTGTACCCCTTCTAAGAAAGGGTGTGCCTAGGACTCAACTGACTGAGTCTTAACGAAGTCTCACTCGAGTGATGTCATCATAGTTGTTTTTCTACGAGTGAAGCGACTTGCTGATGAAATCGGCAAAAAAAAACGTTGCGTCGAGTTTGCAAGCAACAACAACTGAGGCCACAATTCCCTTGACTAAATAACACATCCGTGAATGGCAGATGTCGTGACCGGTGAGACGACACATTATGAATGACGAGGGCAGATGTTGTGACCGGTTAGACGACATCTTGTAGCCAGCAATGATCAATGCTGCAACAAGCGGAAAAATACGTTGCAAACAATGTGACAAAATACTAAGACGTCCATTGGACTATGCTTGACCCAACAGGAATCTCAATGCAGAAATTCAATGGTGTTGATTGAGACTTGGTTAAATCTTAGTCGACTAACTTTTAGCAAGCCCGCTCTAAAAATTATGCATGCGTGTAGCTACAGAGTGCTTTAGTAGCCAAATTAGCAAAAGCTTAGCTATAATCCTCTATCTTCTATGCACTACCTCCAACCTCAAAGCACATATAGTAATGCTATTTTAGCAATATGCCACATAGAATAAATGTTAATGTAAAAAGTACATAAACAAAACAAAGAAACACTATCCTCATCATAGAAATGATTGTTCAAATGAAATATAAGAGAATTCTATCCATTAAAGGAGTTGGCATATTTTTACTAGACCTTAACTTAGTTAAGGTTCTGGTCAAAATATACTTCTGTATGCATGAAAACATTCTACAAAATAGCACTTCACTTATGGGTGATCAAAACTCTGCCCAGATAGGCAGATCGCCCATTAGTTGTGATAAATAAACCACTAGCAAGTACCTAACACATCACGTACACCCAGAAACAAAAGAATGTCCCTGAAATGCGGTATCCAAACCATCCCAGATGGCACCGGATCAACCAACTTGCAGTGATACCTCCTTGCATCGATGCCAACTAGGGTTCCTTGTCGACACAGCCTCGCAGAGTAGAGTTGGTGTATGCACACATGGATGCTATAACATATAGAAACCCTAACATAGGTATTGACCTTGAAAAAGTAGCACATGACATGATGGACATCGTAGAGGCGATGGATAATCACAAACTCAACCTCACCACAATGGTTGAGGTTGAAATGAGTGACGGGATTGTCTTGGCAACTTCCAGGATGTGCCATGCTCCCATATCTTGAGCAGGTAATGATGGGGTGGACTAGATCCTGGACTAGAGTGACATTGGGGACGGGGTAGTGATTGAGAGCCTCAACAGGTGGAGATAGCAGTGGTGGAATGCTTGGGTGGAAGACACCAAATTTGGTCCTTAACGAGCATGAGGGTGCCTGATCATATTTTAGCTCAATACCACCATAGCCCCTCCATAGCCCTCACCTCCATGTAACACTGTTATTGTAGAGTATCACCAGTTAATGTGCTTTGGGAAGATGTAGATTAAATGAAGAAGGGAGGGTTTGGAAATTTAATAAGGTGGCATTGACCACCGGTTTAGAGAAAATGAAAATGGGGAGAACACAATGATTGAAATTTAGAGGGCTTTTATATGGCAAATGTTGTAAGTCTAGTCTCTAGTGGGATAATTTACCGCTACTGATAGACCAAATTCAGGCCTTCACAATTGTGCATCACACTACTAAATAGCTAGAATTGGGCCTATGAGGAGTGACAACATGTTCTACTTTGATATATCATCACTCATATACAATAAATTAGGCCCATTAGTTGTAAGTTCTTGGCAAAACTCAGTGATGCGTAGAAATTGTCATTAACAGCAGAATGTCTGCATGTTATAGTTCTAGGTACCATTTAGAGGCCATATATTTCAATCCGTGGTGACTAATTTGGGTAGGACGCTTTTTGGTAGTGGAGTATTAATTGCAAGATATGACACTTAGAGATAATATACTCTATAACATGTTTTCTCTCTTGCCTATATGATATGGAATGCATAGATAATACCATATTATAAACTATCATACATTCCCCGACATAAAACTCCTTAAACACTCCTACCATATCATGTAGAATATTACACTAGCAAGGCCTACAAATTCTACACATTAGTGTCCTCTTAATCTATTGAATTGTAGGCATATTTTAGTAACAACCTCTTGCAAATGATGTGCTATCCTCTGCCTGGCAAACTTCATCTAACAATACCATAGAAAACCCCATTGTTGATTGTCTCGTGTCTCCATTCCTAACACACATACATGCGCCATCTTTATTCATTGCATTACACTAGCATCTAGCCCCAACCTATGAACCAATACGTACACAAGAGTAGCGAATTATAATTTTAGAAATCTAGATCTATTTTCTAACTCGAGTAGCCATGATCCCGCAACAATACTACTATTGGATGTTTGAAAAAATAAATCAATTTCTAAGAACATTAGAAGTGAGAAAGATATAAATTGCTTTCATTACCCAACCACTTATGCGGTTGTGTTAGTTAGTTTTTGCCATATCACCCGAAATCATGTTCAATGGACTCTAAATGTTGATATTCTGATTAGGAAAGTATTCTCCATGGAGATCATGTCCCCCTGCCGCCATCAATCATCCCCTTTGATTCTCTACATTGTCTTTATAAAATCACAACTATTGTCTTCCTAGTGCTATAAGCTAGAATTAAATTCTTGATCATGCCAATAATGCCATGATCATCTCCATGTTTATTCGGTGATACTGATGCAACCTTGCTTAAAGCAATGATAAATTTTCCCTTGTGTCTAGTCTCACCAATAACAATCGAAAGATATCGATTTAATTGGTGAGATGCCAATATGTAAATTGCATAATGTCCTGGCACAATTTGAACCATAAAGTGTTAATTTCCCGACAAGGTATACTAGCCTATATCTCCCTGCAAAGGGTTAAAAAATAATGGTTGTGGCAAAAACTTCTACCTCACCATGCATGTCTTCTCACCTTAGTTTCAAGGACCAGCCTCGTGATGTTAATGTTAAGTTCCTAACCAATCTATTTCCTCGCAAGCCTCAAGGCGAATAAAGGCCCCTTTTAATGATTATAATAAAAGGGGTAGATGCTTAATTTTGGTCGTGGTGTCGCAACATCTCTAACGATAAATGCAAGGTTAGTTAGGCCAAAAACCTTTGCGACATTGTAATCCTCTACCTTGAGAAATTTTACCCATCTGATGGTTTGATATGAATAGTCCTCCTTGCACAAGCCCTCACAATGTTTGGAAAATTGTCATGATGAGTCAAATTATCAGCTCTTCTCTCCTTCAACGTGCATGACCATGTGAGATAGAGAAAATCCATATCTTTATCCAAGATAGAAAGTTCCAAACACAAAATCTATGTCCCGTCCCATAGTTTCTAGTTTTAAATTTCAAGTTGCAAAACAAAACAACTAAACTACTACAAGATGGATTCCACTGTGTCTTACATCTCACACATCATTCTTTATTTGCTTCCTTTGTTCCCACATATGTAGTTACTTCTCATTTTCTCAAAATTAAATTCTTCATTCACAAACTTGGAAGATGCTAAAAGGTGACCTTGTTGGGCTCGAGAGGTAGATTGAAGTGTGAGTATGGTGTCACTAAATTAAAGGACCTTCCTTTCATTTCAAAAAACTTTGAGGGTCACTAACCTTAACGACCTTACATTTTTGTCCATCTTGTAGTCGGGAGGATGAACGTGTTTTCACGATATTCGGATCTACTATTTATCTATCTATTACTGATTTAGTGTGGGTATTTGCATCTTTAAGATTTGGAAGTCCATGTGTTGGTGCACAAGTACCGGGAGAGTTAAAGGATGAAATGTGGAGAGTCTTGTTGAATAAAAACACCAACAAGGTATAATCATGTAACATTACCTAATGAACATGCCTCATTCTCAAAATTTATTCTTTTAGTTGTGTTTCACCTGTCACCTATATGGTTGCATTGTGCAATTTTTATCACTACTGATGTGTTGGTGTGCACTACATGCATATTTTCTGGTAATTTCTCATGTACATTGAATACCCCAGCTATTTACGTCTAGAAGCTTTGTTGACCACTAGGTTTGTAACTTATAGAAGTTTAACAAGAGGTTGTTTCTTTACCGTAAGAAATTTGAAGTTCGTCGATAGTCAATTTTTTTCTCTTAACAAACTCGGTTTTTCTTTGTTTTATGATTTTTTTGTATTGGCAATGGCTTGAGGCTCCACAAAACCGGAATATGGTTGTACACTAGCTAGAAGGGTTTGAGCCGAAAAGTTACCTTGAGACGCCATCGATATCTTTTTTCAAATAGGATGGTTAGCCTTGTTTGTGCATCAACCAACCCATACTACCATTTACTAAATAGAATCAAATCTCAAGTATGAATAATATCTCGCAATTGATGTGTTGGTTGTTATTTAGGTTTCTCTTAAATGCCCTTCACAACCACATTCCAATCCATTTATATGACCTTTCTCTAGTCTGTGTTGGTATGAGGGACTAGCTGTGGTCACTATCATTGTTTGTAATCATATATAAGTATTTTTTGGTTCAAGAATATATGTTTGTTCAACAAGTGGTTTTAGTTTTCAGTCTAGGTCAATCGAGTGTGTGTGTGTTTATTGTAATTGGTGGCCCTGATAAGGCATTAGAATTCTAGGTCATCGTTTTATGTGTGAAGAAGCCTGAGTGTTGATGTTGCTCCCCCTTTAAGAGCGACAGTAAAAATGGGGGGCTTTGAGTGGTCCTTATTTTTTGTAAAACTGAATGTTGATGGATCATTTGATCATGAGAAACTTAGGGTTACAATCAGACCGGTCCTCGGGGAGGATAAAGGCAAATTCATTGCAGGGGGAATGGGAAGATAGACCCTTGTGCAGATGTCATGACCACTGAAGCTTTGAACCTCGGATTCGGATTATCTCTTGCACAAAGGCCATGAAGAGCAAATGATATTTTACAAGAATGACGATGGCGTTTTTTGACTACTTTATCATTTTGCATGTGAATTTCCTATTTATTTGTTCAAACATTGTAACAAAGAATATAATTAGGAAGCACATGAACTGGTTAAGTTGGCTACATTTTATTTGACTTCTAATTGGCTAGAGGAACCTCCCAATGAAATTGTAACCCCCCTCATAGATAATGTATCTATTATTTCTACTCACATATATGCACGTGCATTACAACGAGGGAGATATTAGAATGTGTACAAAAACAACATTTGAATGGTGCCATCGACACGCAAGTACAAGCCAAGATTTGGATAAAATGTATATCATTGAGAAGTGATCAATTTGCTTCTATCTCAAAACATCAAGACTAGTTGGACTTGGGAATATTTAATTGGAATCCAGAAATCGTAGTGCTTCGCTCTTTAATCATCAACATGCAACACTATTTACAAGTGCATCCCTTTATAGTAGGTCGACTAAATTCAAGATGTTTGCGGTTTATTCTTTATCAATGCCGGTTGGACTCAGGGATATTTAATTGGAGCATTTTTATTTTTTAAGGCTAGTTATAGTGAAGAGTAACTTAGACTAATGGCATGCATATGTGAAAGTGCTTTGGCGCTCTCAGTGACTCAGCCCACTCGAATCTCCTTATTCCATTGCCTTTGGATTCCACCTCTATATTAGAGAGTATGAATTCTACACCATGCATATGTGTCAATGTCGATGTCAAACCTGACAAATCTTGGGTTGGGGTACAAGCTGCGGATCTTGAATCGGTGGATAACGATAGACAAAGGAGACAATGTTTACCTAGGTTCGGGTCCTCTTGATGGAGGTAAAACCCTATGTCCTGCTCTTGTTTGTATTGATGGTGGAGTATCCAGTACAGAGTTGATCTACCCCGAGATCGTATGTTATGGTCTAAACCCTAAGAAAAATGATCTTAACGTGACCTATGAACTAGTGCCCTTCAGTTTATATAGATACCAGGGGTACTAGGACTTACACAACATTGATTACATTATGGAGGAAACATGATGATTACCATGTGGGTGTGGGTTGCACGTCTTCGGAAGAGTCCGTTGTGGATACATCGTCGCCTTATTTATCTCGATTCCAGTAATGATAATATGTCAACCCAGGAGTCCGACCCATAGAAATAGGTAAGCAGCCCGAGGACCCCTTAGTCTCGGCCTCCCTTAGTAGCCTCCGGACTAGCCTCCAACACCATCGTCTTGACCTCCAGCTGCTTCATGCGTCCAAAGTCTCCAACTTTCGGGGCGAGTCCTTACATTGTGGCTCATCAAGACTAATGACCCACTATGGAAGCGTGGTTCGAGATAATCTTTATTGACACGTTCCATTACGGAGACCGTCTCCCTATTTTCTAGGGATATGGTTTATGATTTGGGTTATCCCACGCGCACATAACCACATGATTTATTGGAAAATGGCGAAGTCCACGATGCAGTACAGGGGCATTTGGTATTTGAGTAACTAATAAAAGGAAAACCGCCAACACAACCTCCTTACACTTTCCAAATCTCAAATTTCCGTTTCCATTCCCAATCCTCACACCTCCAGCCTTCAAGCTCTCTCCTTATGCCAATCCCCTCGAACCTCTTCCCTAGTCCGGTCATGGCTAGCTTGGGATCGAAAGGAAAGTGGAAGCACTACTGTGTCACTAAGGAGGCCATCCTAGAGTTGAAGAGTGCCGCCAATTTGTCGGGAAACATCATCCACCGTGCTACGAAGAAGGGCGAGATCATCCCTATGCCCAGAGAAGGTGAGAGGATGGTTTTTATTCCCCATTTTGTTCGGGGCTTGGCTTCCCTCTCTAACCCTTTGTACGGGGCGCAATGTTTTACTATGGGTTAGGTTTCCATGATCTCCCCCCAAATTATTTTTTGCATATCTCGGCCTTCATCATAGTTTGTGAGGCATGTTTGATGGTCCAGCCCCACTTTGGCTTATGGATGAAAGTCCTCAATGTCAAGCCAAAAGTAGTAAATGGCAAGCGGGGAGACTATGGGGAAGAAATGATTAGCAAGCTCCCCCTAGTTCAATGGATGAAAGGGACCTTCATAGACACCTTCAGGGCATGGCAAAAGGAATGGTTCTATAGCACTGAGCCACGTGTGCGGAAGGTGTTGCACCTCCTGTATTCAGATCTGGTCCTCCCATCCGACTATTGTCCACGACGGAGAAGTCACTCGATTGGGGGGAGGGTGAAGAGGTGAAGGCATTGGAAAAATGCATCTCCATATTGCTGGAAAAGAAAATCGAGTTGACCAATGTAGTTCAAGTCATGCTACATTGCCGCCTCCTCCCTTGTCAACATCGGGCTACTATGACGTGGTCTTACAGTTTGGGAGACCCGTCCGTTGTGCACAACTTTTTCTACATTGCCCACAAGAAATTATGGAAGGTGATGTTATAGCCGCAGAAGACTTGACCAGCTGAAAAGGAGGATATCGACATTAATGTTACTAACCCTTCTAGACCGGTAAGATTTTATCATGTATTTGATTTGTTATTCTTTTAACAAGGCTCTCATCTCTCTTTTCCTCCACATTCACAGATTTGGCTGAAAAAGCCCCATCAGATCAACTATCTGATGCTCTTGCCCGAGGACCCCATGATGGCCTTATTGACATCCATGCTAGTCAAGAAGTCGTACACGACTCTAAAGGAGAAGGAAGAAAAGAAGAAGGAGAAGAAAAGGCCCGAGAGGGTCTTCGGTCAAAAGGACCTTCGACACCAGGTCTGAAGACGCGCTCGCTCCCTCTCATCTAGAGGAAGAAGAGGAAGAAGACAGGGAGGAGAGTGATTCCTCCCACACGAAAAAAGAGTGGCGTCCGAAGACGTCAAGGGTGATACGGCTCCCTCTGCCCAGAAGAGACAATGCAGGACCCTCGTGGCCCTGTTCGATGATGTTTCAAAGTCCGACTAGGAATCCAAGGATTTTGAAAGGGTTCCTCAAATGACCCTGAGGGTAAAGCCCCGAGCGCAAAGGTATGGATGTGAAAACCCAAACATCCTGTCATATTGAGATTCTGTTGTTGACGGTTAGGCCTTCTTTCCATATTGTATCCCTCCATGTAATTTCCCCACCGATCGAATTTTGAAGTGGGTCTCCTTGCTGGCCAACCTGGCGGGAAGTGGGACTAGTTCACACAACATGCCTCCCCCAGCCATCGAGGAGATCGGGGTGGTGGTGTCTCTATAGACTCCCCAGAACCAGAAACCAATGTCGGGGGTGATGATATCATGGCCGAGGCTTACATCTAGCCACTAAAGACCAGGAGGACGAATCCCTCCTCTCAAGCAAAGAAGGAGTGCCCGGACCATCCAGGTCTTCTGCGAAGACAATTCTAGAGACATCTCAACCTCCCGAACCATCTATACCATCTTCTTCGAGAGGAGAAACTACAACGCCGCACCCGGAGCGGTCCACAATAGAGCAGCCCCAAACCAGGTGGCTGGTCATGATGGAGGAGGGTCTAAATGACTCTTCCATCCGTGAAGAACACTGCACTCTTCTGAGTGTGATTCTAAAAAGTATTCGATTTGTTGATAACGGATTGAAGGAGGCTTTGGACTGCCTGCTCATAGGCTTAAAGGTAGTTCACAAACTCTTTTTTACAAAGTAATTGTATTTTATGGGTTTATAACAAATCCCTATATTTAGTAGCCCCAAGCCGTGTGTGAGTATGAAAAACTCATGCGGGGGTCGATGTAGTGCGGAAAACACACCCATTTAATTGTAAAAGTGAGCCGTAGCCCCCAAGACTCTCGTAGGATGATAAAAAGAACCTAGCAAAGATTCAAAAAATCTGATAACTTAGGATACTAACATGCATTTCTGCAGGCCTCGTCTTCGGCAGCAACCTCCAACTCCGTAGAGTTGGCGGAAATGTATCAGAAGGTTAAGATCTCCGAGGAAGAGCTTGACCTTATTAACGAGCGGTTTGATGATGCACAAGGTAAGTTCGAACTGGATTATTAACATTAATTTTCTCATAAAAGTGAGGTATTCTTATGTGTACCCTTAAATGTGAATTATTTGCATGACAACTATAGCTGCTGCGGTGGAGGTCGAGAAGCTCAAGGCCGAGTTGAACCAAGCAAGGCAAGAGGCTGCCAAGCAGAATTCGGCACCCAAACAAGCGGCTGCAGAACTATTGACGGTGAGGTATGTCGGTGGCAAGCACGAGGCCAGGGTCACTGAGGTGCCAAGAGAGCTCAAGGATGCCATCTCTAAATGTGCGCTCCTTGAGTAGAAAAATAAGGAAACATCTTCCTAGTTGTCCTCCGCAACCGCAACGCTTTAGGAGGCGCGGAAGGAGGCACACAAGCATCATAAAGAGATCCACCAAATCAAGCAAACTACAGATGGTAAGAGATACTTACTGTAGTGTGTTTTTGGCAGAAAAAAGTTTGCATTGCTTACCCGAGCATGACAATCTCCACGTCGGTTTGCGAACCTCTCAAAGAGTGTAGTAGATGCCTCAAAGCATTATGCGTCCGAGGACAGGGATACTGATCAAAGGCTATTCTTGGCGCAATTCCAAGCCCCAGAGAAACCTCTCCTTGTCTTCGATCACCTGAAATGGCTGATGGAGCTGCATCGGATGACAGAGCAAGCAATGAAGGATCTTTGTGTCACGCTATGGCCAACAAAGTCGCTGCCGAGCAGCTACTTTGGTCTGGTGCAGAAACTGATTGTTGTCGCACCCCATATTGATATCGTGAATTGCTCCATCTAAACAGAGGGAGCTCAGATGGCTTTCCCAAGGACAATGATGCACTGGGCGAAGGTGAAGCCCATCGAGTTGACTACCACATGTCCGCCGCCTGGAAAGGAGCATAGACGCCCAAGCGATATTTTTTCAACGTCATGGATGGTGCTCTGGTGATAGAAGCCCAATGTTCCAAGGATGTAATCATTAAATGAAAATAATATCTTGTATGAATGTTGAACCTTTGTACAATACAATGCTATGTTGCCTTGCATGGTATACCATGTCTTACATTGTTTAATTTTGACTCTTGTGCGGCTATTTTAACTTTAAAGTTTCCACTCATCGGCTTGAGCCCCCTGATAGATGCTATCAGGGTTTTTTTTTGGCTTTCGCACTTTTACCCTTAGCCAATGTATTTGTGCCCGGAGGTGGTAGTGCGGAAGGAAACAGGGGAATTAGACTACGTGGCTTTAATTATTTCACTTAACCATAGGAGCTTGACCGCGGGGACTAGTTAAGAGCCCCCTTGTAGTTTGTGATGTTCGGACATACCGAGGTGTAAAAAACCATTATCACTTGGTTTGTATTACTTCAAACCATTTGCATAACGCGATGAACCTCTAGCGGCTCTTAGTTTAGTACTTGTCATCGTATCGGAGAGCAGTTCTTGCTTATTATGACAGCCAATTTTCGGTTTTCCCCGCCGAGGTACTTGACATGACGAGCTAGAAGTAGAATTGCAGCGGTTCTCCCTTTACCCTTTTAGCCGAACAAGCGGAATGTAAAGGGTTAAGCACAGGAGTCGGGCAACCCAACTATTTACCCAAGACATAATTCGGAATCGATGCATACAACGCAATATCCAAGACGCCGAACACATGTAATACAATATAGTGTGGGAATTATGCTTAGGGCAAACATGATAGCCAAGCCCCTAGTCGATTAGCCATTCACATCTAACATGTGTCTCAAATAGGCTTGTGCTAGTGTTTAAAAGAGAAAAAGGTAAAAATAAGTAAAAATGTTATACAACGTGAATGATTGCCAATAAACCATAAGAAGTGATCTTTATTTTTGATTAACTCATGGTTTCCATCTGTACAATCCGAAATGCCCATGCAACTCTTATGAATATTTAAAATAAATTTATTGAGGAAAGGTTTACACGGGGTCTCTCGTGGATGGCTTGATGTACTTTACGGTGCCCTGCTGCACGTGTGCGCATTTGCTTTTCGGGAAGTACTCCTTTATAGGGGAATAGTTGGCGAGCGGACCTTTGACAGAGGCGGTCTGGAGAAGTCGTCGAGGTGTGGATAGCTTGAAGCAGAGTTGGTCCTTTATGGTACCTGAATTTGTTCGAGGATGTGTAATGACCATAGTTCGATTTAGCCGAATACTTGGTCCCATGTAGTCAATCTGCATAGCTGCCCATGGTATTTTAAGGGCAAAACTGTACCTTCGAGGCACGTATTTTGCTAGTAGCAACGTCCTACTGTGGGGAGCGTATCCCTATTTATTCCGAGCATGAGAAGGATTCAAGAACCATGGCGGGACTCGGGCTCATTTATTTTCCCATTGTTCCTTAACGATGAGCCAGGACTTTGGCATCATATTGCTGGCTTGTACTTCGTTACCACAGCCACAATGTGTTCTTATGTTTGGAGGGATCACTCAGTGTTACCATTGACGGTAATAACACCCTTGGGTATCAACATCTTCAGCTTCGGGTATGCATAATGGGTAAAGACATTAAATTGAGCAAACGTCGTATGGCTGAGGAGTGCATGATAACCACTACGAAAAGGGACAATGTTGAAGATCAAGTCCTCGTTGTGGAAGTTGTCGGACGAACAAGACACTACTTCCAAAGTTATGGTGCCCGAGAAGTGGGCCTTGATGTCAGGAATTATTTCTTGGTGGTGTTACTTGGTTTGATCCTTGATGGATCGATATCCATTTTTCTTACTATTTTTGCGTAAATCAGATTGAGGCTCCTGCCGCCGTCCATCAGGACTCTAGTGTGATGGTACCCATCAATAATGGGGTTGAGTACGAGGGCGGCCGAACCCCCGTGTCGTATACTGACCGGATGATCCGTGCGGTCGAATGTGATCGGACATGCTGACCATGGGTTATAGTTCGGAGCTACTATCTCTATGGCGTATACGTCATGAAGTGCTTGTTTCCTCTCCGTTTTTGGTATATGTGTGACATATATCATGTTCACGGTTTTCACCTCATGAGGAAGTTGCTATTGTCCTCCATTGTTCGACCGACGGGGTTCTTCGTCATCCTTGCTACGAGGATTCTTGCCCTCGTCCTTGGCTATATTTTTGCTAGCCTGTTTGATTACCCAATAATTACAATTGGTGTGATTAGTGGGCTTATTCAGAGTGCAATGGATGTGGCAGGACCTCTCTAGTGCGGTCGGTCCATCTCGATTCCTCTTAAAGGGTTTCTTCAAAGATCTAGATATGGAGTTGTCAAATCTGGCATTGACTATCGTGTCTTCTGTTTCACCGATGTGTGCCGATGCTTGTTCTTGTTATGCCATGGCTTCTCGTTTCTATCTCGAACATTGGACGTGCCAGGGTTTGTAGGAGGATTCTTTTGACGGGATAGCGAGTTGTCCTCACCCGTGCAAAAGTGGGTCATAAGGGACATAAGGATTGCCATTGTTCTTCGCCTATCTTGCCCGCGTGTCCAGGCTAGCCATTTATCCCGGATGTTACTTCGGAAGCAAGCAAGTGCCTCAGCATCCGAACAATCGATTATTTTATTTTTCTTTGTGAGGAATCGATTCCGAACCGCCGGGATGACTCACCGGCTTGTTGGACAATGTGGCTCAACTCACCGGAGCCCACCTCCCAATGGGGTTTTTGGGGAGGCTATTCAGCCAATGCCGGAGATAGGTGCCCTGAAAATTAGCTCGGATTCGAGATCTTCCCACCTCCCAATGGAGTTTTTGGGGAGGCTATTCAGCCCATGCCGCGCTGGTCCTTCGAGATTTAATGGTAAATAATTTATGGCATGGAGGTCATCACCTCGGTCCATATGTATGTGGAGAAGAAAATCTTCAATCCACATGGTTGGGTCCGTTGTCCCATCTTATTGCTCTATATTGACGGGTTTGAACCTTTCAAGGAACTGGTGATGCATCACCTCATTCATAAAGCACATTGGGTGAGAGGCGCCTATGGCCCAATCCACATCATGCTGGAGGTCGGATGAAGTCCTGTTTCGGGGTGGTTCATGAATTCTATTATTATGATAGAATCAAGCTTGGTATTTGCCCCTTCTAACGGGAGTGTGTCCTCTAAACCCATAGAAGGATGTTTTCTCTCCTGCTTTACCGTTCAAATTGTGCCACAGGTCAGATGGGTCTTCGGGTTGTACCCACTCCGTACCTCATCTGCGAGGGTGTTTGGATTGTTCCCCGACATCTCCAGTCGTCCTATCCCAGCCTTGAGGGGGGTGGTCTGGTTGGTTGCTCTGAGTGCGTCTCGGGAGTGTGGGCTCAAAGGCTTCGTACATGAACTCTGACAATAATCGGTGGTGCGGGTAACTTCTTTTGTTCGTGTCGTTCCTTGATGTACCCTTCTTTGGCGGCTAGGATTTGGCTCCGTCTATCATTGATGGAGTCTTGTTTGGCCTTGATTTGTTGTTGTTTGATCTTGAGGCTCCGAGCAGTGGATATTAGTTGTCGCTTGAATCCTTTCTAATCCAGCGGTTCTTCGGGGACAATGAAATCATCATCTCCAAGACTACACTCGTCTTCAGAAGGAAGGAGGTAGTTCCTATCCTCGGGATCGTCGAGGTCGTCGAACTTATCTAGATCCGTGTTTCCCTCTGAATCGTCAAGCCTATGTTCGGGAGCAGCGGGACCAACGAGATTCTCTTTGTCATCTGGGGTGGGGTTTTCGTTGATCAACGGGATTGAAGGAGGGTTTCCTTGCCCCTGTGCCTTATGCTTTTTGCAACGCTGACGCCTTTGGGGGTTCAACGCCACTATTTTTAACTTGGGTATCGTCATCGCACTTCCCTGTGGCCCCATCGTCCTTAGGGGTGTCCACCATGTACAAATCATAGGTGGAGGCGGCTCTCCATCGTCCAGTCGTGGAAGGAGCAGATGTGTTAACATCCGTAAATTTGTTTTCGGCCTCAGACGAAGAGAAGTCCAGCATATCGGTTAAATCTTTGATAGTGGCTACTAAGTTGGTGCTGGGAGGGGAATAAAATTCCCCATGACTAGTCTCAAAGCTTTGGTGGAGTCGACCTCTAGTGCGTCGTGGCCGGGACAACCGGAATTTCCATTCTTCGGATATGGCCCAGCGTCTCGTTTTATAGCGAGGGTTTGGCCGGACTAGTCGTCGGAGCTTTGGAGGAGTCGACCTCATATGCATTCGGCATAGGTAGTGTGCTTGGACAAGATTGACACCTAATTCTCAAACGCAAGAGTCAGATCCGTGCTGAAGACTAGATACAAAGTAGGCACCATCCCGGATGCAAAGTCCGGGAGGTTACCCGAAGTCAAGGTTTCGGGATTTCCCGGCTCTCCGGATGAAGCCGAGAACCCGATGAGGGCCAGACCGACTTGGGCATCGGCGACATAATCTAGGTCGTTGAACTTGATTCCCTGGCCCATGGCAAACTCGTTGATATGGCTATGGTGACGAGTTGCTTTGACACGTGAGACAATGCCGCCAAACACACAGAGTTGTCCGAGGACAAAGATATCCATGGTTCTAATGCCTTCGCTGGTGACCAAGCGAGCCATCGGTCCTTCCGGTGATCCTTCAGTGGAACTCCCAATGAAAGCACCAATGTCCTTGTTTAAACTGGCAGATCTCGGGTAGGGGGTCCGAACTATGGATCTTGGATCGATGGATAACAGGAGACAAAGGAGACGATGTTTACCTAGGTTTGGGCCCTCTTCATGGAGGTAAAACCCTACGTCCTGCTCTTGTTTGTATTGATGGTGGAGTATCATGTACATAGTTGATCTACCTTGAGATTGTATGTTGTGGTCTAAACCCTAACTATAATGATCTTAACATATCCTATGAACTAAATCCTCCTATTTATATAGATACCAGGGGTACTAAGTTTACACAACGTCGGTTACGTTAAGGTGGAAACATGACGATTACCACGTGGTCGTGGGGTGCACGCCAAGTCTTCATAAGAGTCTGTTTTGGATACAACATCCCCTTATTTATCCGGAGACCAATAATGATTATAGAACGACTCCGGAGTCCTGTCCATGGAAATAGGTAAGCGACCCGAGGACCCCTTGGTCCCGGAGTCCCTCAGCCATGCATTACCATGTCTTAGATGCGTATAAATATTTCTTCATGTACTTACATGTGTCTTCTAACAACTGAAAGGCAGATCATATCCACCTCAACAACCAACATCCTAGTACTATCCAAGGTCTATTCAACGCGTCCTCATCATATTCTCTCACATACCCCATCTATTTTCCACAAAAGAACCTTTATACCCGGATGCCCATTTGTCCCCCATTTACCTCTTCAATAATCATTACCCATTATTCTTAATGTTCTTCTTCCTCTTCTCTCGATCCTTTTGTTTCGTTCTCTTCTACTCATGTTCTACTCATTCAACATGGTGGATGTTGGAACAAATGCATGAGGGACTAAGAATACTATAAATAAATTGAGGTGGCCTCAGCTTCTATGTCCTATTGTCCCACGACAATTGATGTCACTTCGGCCCTGACCATTGAAAAAGGAGTCGCGATAACGCCCACACGTGTGGGCGTTAAGGGCTCTTGCCACACGTCTCATGTGGTATCTAAGAAAACCATCCCACATGCCTGCGTGTGGGCCAAACACATAATGCCCACATGTCCGGCCTCTTGTCTCATGTCACTTCATGGATGCATGTGGGAATATTTTTGGATTTCCAGTTTTTAAAATGTTTTATATCTTAAATGAAAAATCCGATTGAAGATACGTTTTCACCATTATTCCATCGCGCCAAGACCTTCGAAACTAGATCTCATATCAATATGTTTCGATAACTTTTTTTGGTTTAAAAGTTGCCATGCCTACTGCACATGAATTGCCTTGGTGTTTACACTGAAGTTGCCATGATATGTTTCAGCTATTTTTTCTTCTACCTTTAAAAGTAAATTTTTACATATTATAAAACGGAAATTAAGAAACTAGACTTGCCATGAAGCATAAACTAAAACTTTCATGGTGAATTACAATGGTGAATTTTTTTGCCATGGTCAATTAAGAAAAAATGCCGTAAAAAGTAGTTGAAAATATAGTGGTAGCTTTAAATCTAGAACAAAAAAATAGGTAGAAATGTCATGGCAAATTTAGTGTAAACACTATGACAACTACAGTGTAAACATCATGACAACTTTTGGTCAATTTTTTTTCATCGATCATGGCCAAAATTCTGAAATTTTCATGATCTATAAACTAAATTTGCCATGATGAATTACTGAAAATTGTCATCATCCATGCATTAAATTTGCCATGGTTAATTATAAAAAATACCATGGTCAATTAATAAAAAATGCCGTACAAAGTAGTTGGAAATATAACGATAGCTTTAAATCTAGAAGAAAAAATAGATAGAACATGTCATGGCAAGTGTAGTGTAAACACTATGGCAACAATAGTGTAACATCATGGCAACTTTTGCCAAAAAAGTTTCACCAAAACATATCAACATGTGATCTACTTTTGAAGATCTCGTCGAGACGGATTTAATGATGAATTTTTTCTTGGATTTTTTAATTAGGTAAAACATTTTTAAGCTGAAAAACAAAAAAGATTCCGGTTGAGAAAGAAACGGACGTGCAGACAAAATGGTTAAATTTCCACACACCAGCCCAGTCTTACGTGACAAAACAAATTTAGATATCACTTGCCAAGATTCATGCAACAACAAACAGACGGTAATCCATGGGTATGTGCAGTTTGCAAACGCCCACACGTGTGGGCGTTATCTTTTGGAAAAAAGAAAGCCATGAGAAAGACTATGTCATCGAGAATGAAGCTTGTCGAATCATGGGAGATGCCAAGGCCACTTCATGAGACGCTTTGAGTTTGCGACAACCTACGCGTCCATGACCAACGACGTCCTATCCCATGGTGTTCCCTCACAAGGTTTTGGTAGCTCTCTTTCATATCGCAGCAACAACCATGAGTTCCAAGGAACGGCTCGCACGAGAGGACGTGTAACCTTATCTCCCCCCTCTATTTTAGGTTACTGACGAGGCTATTGTTCCACTTCCACAAAAGCTCAGTTGTTCACAAAGAATGGCTATGATCCAAAAATACACCTCACTCCAATAGAAAAGAATCACAGGTCCAGTCTAATTGATGTATACTTGTTGCAGGATTTTGTGCTAGGAGTTCTCCACCTGCATGCCCTCTCTCTCTCCTACGACTCCCTTCTCTACACACCTGCAGGAGCAAACTACAATGGCCAGCATCCAGTTCACAAGTCCTCTTTATGTGAGAAGCATGAGGTACTTGCGGGCGTCGTCCAAGGTGGTGACCGTCCGTTTTGACGGAGGTCTAGACATAGCTTATTGGTATGCCTTGGGTCCATGGCTACAGAGGGTCACGGGTTATGTATGTCCATTCTGTACTGTCCTGCACTACTAAATATCGATGCAGTGCCCATGTACAGTTCGACGGTGGATTCACATATGAGAGATGATTATAGCAAACCATGCATGCATCCCTACTCCCTCCATTTCAAATATAAGACCTCTTAGAGATTTTAGTATGGACCAGATACAGATGTATGCTGTATTTTAGAGTGTAGATTCATTCATCTTGCTTCGCATGTACTCCATAGTGTAATATCTAAAATATCTTATAGTTAAGAACGGTGGGAGTAGATAGCAACATAGTCGTCTGGATTACATGGAGGTGCCCCTACTAGGGTGTGTTTGGTTGGGGAACCAAGTAGAATGTAATGTCATGATTTTATTCCATTAGAATGAGTTAGTTTTATTTCTATGTTTAGTTTTGGTAAGTAGGTCAAATGGAACGGTTCAGTTTTAGTGTTTGGTTGGAGATATGGATTAGAATGCATTTTGGTTCATTTCACCTCTTGCATAAAAATAATGATGTTTCTTCTCACATATATATGCACAATTGTCAGTAGGCTTTGTATTTTGAACACATAATAAAGAATTTCCAAGGAAAATACTGTTTGTTCACTCATATACTACATGTTAAAAGTCTACCAAAATACAAGGCATCCATCTATATTCATGACAAAATACAAGGCATCTACCTATATAAGTTCAAAAGATCTGTCAAAATGAAGTCATTTGCTCAAAACTGAGCCTGCCGTGATTAGGGAAAGGAAGCTACCAAGGGGCCGAACATAATTTTCTTCCGCTAGGAAGTAAAATGGTCGTTACTGTCACTGCTTGTTGTGACTGCTTGCCCAGCTGTAGCACGTAGCCCCGGGATGGGCTATGCAGCGCATGTGCGAGGAGGCGGGGAGAGCCGAGCAGAGCTTATGGACGACGATGCCCACGCGGAGGCGGTGTCGGGAGGCCGCACGGAGCAAGAGATATTGGGAGTCGCGGGCGCTGCTCTGCCTCCCAGATCGGACGATGTCACCGCTGTTCCGCCTGTTAGATCGGACAGCCGCCGCTGCTCCGCCTCTTCCCGGTCAGACCTGAGAATATCGTCGCAGCAACCAGGTCGTCCTTGGTCGAGGGAGCAAGACGAGCGACAGGAGTGTGCTGACGGTGAGACACGAGGGGAGGGTCGAGGCTGGGGCATGGCTTGGTCGAGAGAGTGAGGGCAGAATCAACGGAGAAGGGAAGACGAGAGGCGTTCCTTGTGGTTCCTCCGATTTGGAACCCGCGTGTGGGGAGAATATGCCGTTCGAGGGAATGCCTGGGGTCCGGTTCTTCAACCCAACCAAACAACTTGAGAATCATCCCTGAGTATGGAACGAATCCGTTAGGACTTGTTTGGTACTAGTGTTTTTAAGAAGATTGATGAGGATAACCCTAACCTTCATACAATCCCTTTAAATCCCCATTTATCCGAATACACTACCAGTGTATTGGGTATTGAGAAAAATACACTATAATTTGAGAACTTAAGAGAAAATGTGGGGATGAAACATGTCAAATACATTAGAACCAAATGGTGTTATGGGATGTGTGAAGATTGAAGAGTTTGACCGGGATAATCCCCACAAATTACCTAAAATACACTAGTACTAAACAAGGCCTTATGTTTCACTTGATGATCTGAATCAAATACATCTCTAGTAAATGGGCGTGAACGAGGAGCACATAGACAAAAATGTAGGTAATCGAGACACCTTAATTGAAATTTACCAAATTATGAGGAATCAATGGACATAAATCTAGGAGGAAGAAATGCTTCTCACTTTATTAGTAGGTATAAATTGAATAAAGTTTTAAGACGCATGCTACGGATCAACCGACTGATTTCCCCAGCCGGGTTGGCAACCGTACGGTCAGACGCTCCCAACCGCACGATTAGACGTTTCCATGGTTGCAGCTTCGTTGCAGCGGTGCACATCATCGACTAGACCTGGCGGCGCTCCATTGCAGCGCTGACGACGCTTCATTGCAACCCGTCAAAGCTTCACCGGCTCTGACAACGCTTCATTGCAACTCCGGCGGTGTTTCACTGCAGCGTGCAGCCGGGGGGCGGGTTCCATCGCAGCAACCAACGACCATTGACGATGCTTCACTGCAGCTCCTTGATATCCGCCCACGAAAAGCTTCAGTTCAGCACCGCCCGCGGCGTGGCGGTCGTCGATGAAAGCTTCACAGCAGCGCCCCATCGCGCGCCGGAGCTTCATGGCCAGACCGCTGCCCCGTCGAAGCTCCATAGCAACTCCCTGTTGCCCATCAGCGAAAACTCCACTGCTTTGCCGCAACGTGTAACACCCCAAAATTTTGTCAAGATTTTCATTTAATAAATTTGGCCTATATGGTTTTAAATTTTATTTCTGGGTTTTCTGTTAATTTCAAAAACCTCTCTTATTCTTGGTTTTGTGAATAACTCTTTTATGAGCTGGAGCTTTCTGAAAACTTTTATGTGACTTGAGTGTTGACTCAAATAATTTTTCCCTCCACTGAATATTGAATATTACATATAAGGTTTCTCTATAAATATTATCTTTCAATTCTATTTATTCAAAACTGATTTTTATTTTCCTAAGGGTCAAGTTTTAAACTGCAACCACCTGTTAACCTCTTCTAAAAATTCCACAATAAGCTTGGCAATCACCTACTATGTTTCTGGATCAATTTTATATTATAATCTAGCCAAGTGTTTTGGCAGGATTAAGCTAATAATTAATTTTACTTTCTGGTCCAAATGTAGATTTGTACTACAACCCCCTAAATAAAGTCTCCAAAAATTCTACCAAAATTTTGGGTAGCCAAGGGGTTCATACAAATGAGTTTTATGCAAAAACCCAGCTGATTATTTTGGTAAAATTTTGCTCATTGATATCTTTTCTATTCTCGTCCAGGTAGGTGCTTTGCACTGCAACCTCTTCACTAAAGTCCTTAATAATTCTGTAAAAATTTGTACAGGTCAAGATGTTTATATGAATGAGTTTTCGGCAAAAATATATATTGGTCTTTTGAAATATTTGAGCATCACTTCTTGTTTTCTGTTCTGGACCAGATTGGCATTTTGTATTGCAACCCCACTTTTTCCTTCTCCAATGCTCTTAAAAAATTTGTGCTTGTATTCCACCCTATAAAACCCTTAAGTATCAAATTTCAACCCCTCTGGATTTGTTTTGACCCCTGTTGCATCATCATTTTTCTGTCCAGAAATGATTTTTTGCTATATCTGCATTAGAAAGTTGTTTGGTTGCTAAATCTAACCTTGCCATCTTTGTGACCATCCAATGAGGCTTATATCTGGTAAATATTGTGGCTATCAAGTGCCCCTAGATGCCCTTGGCATTCTGTCAAACACCTGGTGTCCCTGACCAGAAATGGCATGGAGTTTTGTTTGTATGGTGGAGTTGAACCCCAGACAAAACCAGCATGTCTAGCAGAACCCTAGTAGAGCCTTTAGCCACTCTCGAGTGTTACACCACCAGCCCAAGCCCCTATCTAGCCGTGGCAATTCGTCGAGCACCTGGCAGGCATGCTAGAGCATGCTCTGGAGCACGCGTATTCTAGCCAGCAGACCGAGCCGCCACATCGCAGCCCCTGCCGCCCCCTCGCTGTCCGAAGCAACCTCAGCACGTCGGCACGCTCGCACGAGCTCCTCGTGCGCCCCTATTACCCCTGCTGCCCCTGCTGCCCCTGCAACGCCGCAGCCGCGCCGGCCATCGTGGAGCAGCAGTAGCAGCGTCGCCCAAGCCCTCCTCGAGTGCCACCTGCCCCATGGACCACCTCCCTGCGACAAGCCACTGCTTCCCCGCCGTGTGGATCAAGCCGCTCCTGTGTCCTCACTAGTAGCTGTCCCCGGTGATCTCATCCATTCCCGTGGTGGAACCGACACTCTGAGGCTATAAATAGGACCCCCGGCAGCCTCAGAGCATCGCAAGTCCTCCCTGGTAGCCGTAGCCAGCCCCTCTAGCTCCAATTTGAGGCCAACACCCCTTCGTTCCCAACTCCGGTGACCTTCGGCCACCACAGCACCTCTGGTCGATTCGGTCTTGTTAGAGTGCCAACTCCCTGCCTGAGCCTACCACTCGAACCCCCTGGACCCAGCGGAGCTGCCCCACCCCTCGCCGTGCACCTAGGACCCCTCCTAGCTTGCGCCTCGTCGGAGCCGAAGCTCCCTCCGCCGTGGAGGAAGATCCTCTCGCCCTCGACCTCCGCCGTAGCCCCAAGACGGTGAAATCAATGCGTCGCGACCCCCTGAGCACGCGAGTGCCCTCAGCTTCCCGGTTGGAGGCTCCTGCCGACGATGAGCCTCGCCGGAGTCCCTCCCTCCTTCGGCCAGAGGAGGAAGAAGGAGCCCCGAGTCAAACCTGCGCGTGGGCCCCGTGCGTCAGCGTCTCTGTCCCAGCCAGAGCCCGTGCTAGTGGAGACGCCTTCTGTCGAGTACATTTTCTCTCTTGCGCTAACGTATTTTCATCCAAAGCGTTTTCTTTTCTTTTTGATTATTAAAATAGAGTTTTTACCAAACTTTGACTGGCTATAACTTTGTATAGAAAACTCCAAATGAGTTGGTTCTTTTTCTTGCCTCTTTGAAATTCTGTCTAGTTTATTTTAGTATTTATTTGAAAATTTTCTAAGACAAATTTATGTGCTGTTTTTATATTGTGTGTTAATTAGGACATATTTTTAAATAGGCTTTGAAGAGAGGAGATAAAACTTGCAAAAGTTTTGTGCTGAACCCCACCTCTCTACACTTGGAAGGCAAGCATCCTGAACCTAGTTTTAACTTGGTTATGTGTGTTTGTTTGGTGAAAGTAAGATAGGGCTATGTTATATTTGTGGTGTTATTTCATGTGGCAAATCATGCATGTGGTTTCATGATATTGAAAGTAAGGATTACTATGATTGTGGTGCATGGGCAGTGGTCGCTCTATCCTACCCTACATACCTACCGGATGGGATTCGATGAAAGTCGGTGTCTTGTGGAGACACGACCGTGGGATTGACATCTCGTGGAAGAGAGTGACCAACGAGGCATGTTAGGTGGGTAGTGGCTCTGTCTGCACATGGTTTGTGCTAATCATGCAGGTAATACTTAAACCTCCTAAGTCGAGCATAGCTCGAGTCTTGTCAGTATGTCTCCTTATTTGCGTGCTACCATAGTTTCCTGGATAATGGATTCGGTATAGTCAGTTGCAGACCTATTATCAGTCACACACCAGTAGAGGGGTCGGGATGAAGGTATCCACGACCGTGGTATAAATCCATTCATACTGTCAGGGGGCATGGGTGTTTCTGTTCTGGGACAGGAAGGGAGGGCACTCCCCGTGAGCGCGCGGTATAAATAATTTTGATCCCATGTGTTAGAGCATATATCTCCATATGTGGTTTTGGTAATTGATGACAATTCCTATGGACTAATGGTTGCCTTAAGTTATATTTATAGGATTTGTCCATAGGCACTTCTTGAAGTCCATCTGTTGGGTTCAAGGAGTTTATATGATGACCAAGATGGTATTCAAGGTATTATCCAAAGTATGGTCATAGAGACACATGGTTGATCAAGATCTCATACAAAGAGTAAATCAAGATGATCAACACACAAAGCGTACAAGATGTACCGAGAGGGATCAAGTGATCCCATGGTATGGTAAGCATTGTCCATTACGTGTTTGTGTACTAACCCATGGTCTTTGTGAGAGTTCTATGTGGGGGTTAGGTGTGTTTCCATGGGCTTGCGTCAAAGGGAAGATCTCATACAACCCATGAAGTATGACGTCAAGTTGTGATCGTCATCAAGATTGCGATGTGCAAGTTCAAGTGGATTAGCACAAAGATATCATGCTTGAAGCTTGCCGTCCATTGTGGTGGCAATGGACTTGTGAAGATATGCTGAAGAGTGGCTCACCCATAGTGAGTATGGGGGAGCAATCAACTAGTTTTCATCAAGCCAACGCAATCACATGGTAAGCATTGTCCATTACGTGTTTGTGTACTAAACCATGGTCTTCGTGAGAGTTCTATGTGGGGATTAGGTGTGTTTCCATGGGCTTGCGTCAAAGGGAAGATCTCATACAATCCATGAAGTATGACGTCAAGTTGTGATCGTCATCAAGATTGCGATGTGCAAGTTCAAGTGGATCAGCACGAAGATATCATGCTTGAAGCTTGTCGTCCATTGTGGTGGCAATGGACTTGTGAAGATATGCTGAAGAGTGGCTCACCCATAGTGAGTATGGGGGAGCAATCAACTAGTCTTCATCAAGCCAACGCAATCAAGAAAGGTGGTCCATGTTGAGGAAGCCAAGATCATCATCATCTAGCTCAAGAGGACGAGGTGCAAGGTATAGGTTTGCCCTTGATAGGTTTTCTGTTTAGGATAGATTGCTATACTATCAAGGGGGGCTCTCAAGTGAGTAGCTTGATCGTATCGTTCGTTGAGAGCTCAAACCATTTGCATCCTTGCATCATACTTCTTGGTTCTTGTTTGGTGTTTCTCTTTGTGAGTTTTAGAGCTTATGGTCATCTTCGTGACAAGCTCGAGTTCATCGAAAACGGAGTCCATATGCATCTACTATGATGTTTTCGATGTTATAGTTTTTGTCAGTTCTTCATTCATAGAGGACTCACATCTCTATATCATTGGCATTTTCATATCTGCATGATCTTAATATTTCCAACAAGCTTGGGTTTGCTCGATTCGGAGCTCGTATGCGAAAGTTATGGTTGTTTCACTGGCGAGCGGTAGTACCGCTGGACCTAGCGGTAGTACCGCTAGAGTTGGCGGTAGTACCGTTGGCCCTAGCGGTAGTACCGCTAGAGCTGGCGGTAGTACCGCCCCTGGCCAGCGGTAGTACCGCTCCAAGTTTTTAGTACCGTCATCTTTGCGGTTGTACTGTGTCGGACATTTTTGCGAAGACTTTCTTGGCAGTGGTAGTGCCTTTGCACTACCAGGGGCCCAGCGGTAGTACCGCTGGAGTGCCAGCGGTAGTACCGCTGCAACCAGCGGTAGTACCGCTAGCCGGCAGTAGTACCGCCCCTGGTCAGCGGTAGTACCGCTGGAATGCCAGCGGTAGTACCGCTGGAGCTCGGGCCGTAAGTGGGGGTAACGGTCTGATTCCTTCCCCCACTATATAAAGGGGGTCTTCTTCCCCCTTGGTTTGATCTATCCGTTGAGCTCTTGTTCTACCTCCATTGTTGACATTCTTAGAGCTTGCTTACTCTCAATCCCTCCAATGATTCTTGCTTGTTCTTGAGGGAAAAGAGAAAGGAGATCTAGATCCACATCTACACCAATCACTTTCTCCTCTATGTGAGAGGAACCCCTTGGATCTTGATCTTGGAGTTCTTTGTGAGCTCCATGTTCTTCCTCTCATATTTCTCCATAGCTTTCGTTGTTGTGGAGGGATTTGAGTGTGAGGAACTTGACCACTTCGTGTGTTCTTGCCATTGCATTAGTTGCATCGGTTTGAGTTCTCCACGGTGATACGTGGAAGTGAAGTTTGAGAAGCTTATTACCTTTGGTACTTAGTACCCCAGATATTGTTCTTCGCGGATGCTTTGGCATCCTAGAAGCTTGGTGGTGTCTCGGAGCTCAATCATTGTGGTGTGAAGCTCCGGGCAAGTGTCGGGGTCTCCAATTAGGTTGTGGAGATTGCCCCGAGCAATTTGTACGGGTACCGGTAACCGCCCCCAAGGGTTGCCACGTGTACGGGTTCGGTGACCGCCCCCAAGGTTTGCCATTTGTACGGGTTCGGTGACCGCCCTCAAGGGTCCCTTAGCGGAATCACGGCATCTTGCATTGTGCGAGGGCGTGAGGATATTACGGTGGCCTTAGTGGCATCTTGGGGAGCATTGTGCCTCCACACCGCTCTAACGGAGATTAGCATCCGCAAGGGTGTGAACTTCGGGATACATCATCGTCTCCCCGTGCCTCGGTTATCTCTTACCCGAACCCTTTACTTATGCACTTTACTTTGTGATAGACATATTGTTTATTGTAATATATCTTGCTATCACTTAGTTGTTTATCTTGCTTAGCATAAGTTGTTGGTGCACATAGGTGAGCCTAGTTGTTTGTAGGTTTTGTGCTTGACATATTAAACGTTAGTTTTATTCCGCATTTGTTCAAGCCTAAACCTTAATTATTTTAAAGCGCCTATTCAACCCCCCCTCTAGGCGACATCCACATACTTTCACCATGCTAATCGAGGTCGGAGCCTCCCCGTCTTATGGTTTTACCTTGGCAGCGTAGTCCGGGTGAATCCGGGCTTCGCGGAGGTAAAGTGGGTGTGTGGTGATTCTGAGTGTCCACTTTTAAAATGCCGTACGCGGTATTAGTCATGATGACTATTGAAAACCGTGAACTATGGGTAAAGAGTACACCCTCTGCAGAGTCAAAACTATTCGAGTAGCTGTGTCCACGGTCAAGGACGTTGGTTGACTAGTCAAGTGTCGGTCTTCGGAGGTAGTTAAAGGAGTATGAGACTAATCGGGAAATATGGTGGATGATTATAAACATTATTTCTATGGACTAACCCTTATGATTTTTATTGTTGAATATCCCTGGGAAGGTTCTACCTCGTGGATATTCATTGTTACTTAATATAGGCCCTTTATGTGGTGTCGCTGAGACGCCCGACTGTGGCATGTTTATTGTTCCATATAAGCCCTTTATGTGGTGTTGCTGAGACGCCCGAGTGTGGCATGTTTGTTATTATTTCATATAAGTCCTTTATGTGGTGTCGCTGAGATGCCCGACTGTGGCATGTTTTATATTGCATCTGTTACTATTAACATTATTGATTGCTTAAAGAATTTCAGTATGATTATAACTTCACTACTAATGCTTAAGTAGTATTTTGGGTTGACGCAGTATTATGGCATCATTATGAGTGTATAATTAACACTACAAATTTTATATTGTTTTTTGATGTTTGCGAGTACATTCAAAGTACTCACTGGCTTGTCCCTGACTATTGTCTTAGCCAGATTACAAGCTTGGAGAGGAGATGCTAGACGATAAGCTTGGAGCACAGGCTTCAAGGACAACAGTCGCGCGAGATAGAAATTAACCCGGTGAGCTGTTCCTGTGGGAAATGGAGTCCTAGAGGAGTTGGAGATCCCTGTAACGCTTCCGCCATCAACCACTAAAAACCCTTTTGATGTACTCATTAGACCACTTTGGTCTTGTACCTCAATGTGTATTTTTGCTTGGACATTTGTATCAAGAAAAGGTGTGCCAACTAAGAATATTCCTGGGGCTGGTATACTTGAGGGCCATTTAAAGGGAAATTAAAATCCCAGAAAATCCGGTCCCCACACAACGCTGCCCCCGTCGAAGCTCCACTGCAGCCTGACGGCGATGGCGGATGCTCCTGGAACAGCGGATGCATCAAGGCGTCGGCCGGCAGTAGCCCACACCCAATTCCTAGCTGCTATGGTGATGCTCTCCATGAATGCTCTCTTTTGGATGTCAGGATGAATGAGATTGGAAAAGAGAAGAAAAGAAACACATGGATGAGACAGCTTCGCCCGTGGAGAGATAAGGCCGGGGAAGCGGTGGACGCGAGGGCACATGGCAGGTGGAGGAGGAGGTTTACAAGATAAAGAAATCAACCGGTTGATTCTAATCGTTTTCCAAGTTATTTATGTGAAAGTGTAAATTTGTTTTTAAATACTTTCTTTGTATCTAAATATAAGATGTTGTTGCAGCTTAAATTGAACTTAGATATGGAGGGAGTATCTATGAAATGATTTCCACCTGTTCTATGATTATTCTTTTTTGTTCTGAGGGCATGTGGTGAGGTTATTGTGCAAAGTTGAGACCAACAATAACCCCTTTGCTTCACAGTCCCGTATACGAAATTAAAAATTCTCGCAAAAAGTATATACAAAATCCATACTCCCTCCATCACAGTATATTGAGCGTATCTCACAGGGTTTTCGGAGCTAGATGTTTTTCTATTGGTAGGAAAAACCGAGCCGACGAGCTGTAAAAGCGTCTAATTAATCGCAAGACTTACGCATTAATAACTCCCCGTCCACTAGATGAGCGACTTCCTCGCATGGATTGGTGAAGACGGTTTTCAAAATACCTCAATTAATATGTTAATTAATATCACGCACCTTGTTTCTTTCTAATTATAAAAAATTATAGTTTTCGAAATACGTTCAATATACTGTGATGGAGGGAGTATCAGAAAAGACAGTACTCACGGAAAACAACAACCATGATAGCATTCACGGGTCGAGTCTACAAGAAAACCATAAAAAACTACGACCCGGTACTCTGATCTTTAGAATGACGGGGAATCAAATCTCAACAACGGAAGAAGCAATGAAATTTATTTATGCTTACCAGTGATGGCTAAGTTGATTACTGTAATGACGGTGGTCAACACCAATAAGTTCTCCTGGCGCGTGAATGGTGACGTTGGGAGGCCACACGTCCGGACGAGGCTAACGAACCACTTGAGTAAGGCGAAGCTGAGGACGCTGACTGCCATGTTCATACCAGGGACGACGCCTGTCGACATGTGGATCTTCAGGATCACGAAGCCGAAGACGACCGAGAGCACCACCGAAACGACCACTGCCCGCGGTGTCACCTGCTCCCATAACCCGGGCAGCGGCTGCTTCTCGAACGCCCGCTCAACAGATGCCGCCAATAATGGGTCACCGATCGTTGCATCCATTGGGAGTCACCTCCTACGTATGGTGCCAGCTCCAGGTCTCGACCGAGCGAGCGAGCGGGTTCCTTGGGATTGCGAAAGCTTTGTGGTGGAAGAAGGGGTTCCGTTCTTGGGTAGCTAGTTCTTGTAGGAGCCATGCGTGCGGTTGGAAATGGTGAGAGGTGGGGAGGGAGTGTAGCCCAGGTTAAGCAAAAATAGCATGCACCAATAGATCTTTATATTTATATTTGGGAGCCATTATGCATCACACTACAGATAATATGCATCTATGAAACTAGTCCTACGCCTTTGGATGTAAAGGTAGATGGACGTCCGATCTGTGCGTTAGGGGCAAATAGCTCGTGTGCGACATCGTTGAGGGGCAATTGACGCACAACGACATCGTTGGCTGAAATGACTCACGTGCGACGTTTTTTGGAGCACAAATAGCCACGTGCGATATGTTGTTTAAACGCAACTGATGTATGATGTCAAGATTATGTGAGACTACACAACGTTGGACCCACCACCACTTATCCACGTCAGCGTGGGACATATCCAACTCACCACGCTGGACCCACCTCACCGCATGTAGACCCACCTGTCAGCGCGGGACCCACCTCGCCGCAGCTAGACCCACCACTTATCCATGTCAGCGTGGGACCCACCTCACCGCAGCTATGCCAGAACCGCTCCCGTGCCCAGCCGCCCGCTCCCGTGCAATTTCTTTCCCCTTTCCCCTATCTTCCTCTTCTTCGGCGACGAAGCGCGACAACGAGAGAGATGTCTACCTCCTCCTCCGCCTCGCAGTCAAGATGGCAATGGTATGGTGCAGTGCCACTTACAAGGTGCCCTGATTGCCCACGACCAGATCCTCTGAAGCGGTGGGTCAGTAAGACAGATCAGAACGGCAATCTTGGGCGCGAGTTTGTGAGATGCTCGAGCAAGACACTGGTAGGACGGGATGGGAAGGTTAGATTTCACTTATTTGGCAGCGATTTGCTTGAGTTTCTCTCCATTTCGGTTTTTGTAGTCGAATTTGGGATTTAGGGTTCGTGTTGCTTTTTCGAGATCCTGAAGAAATGTGACCATTTCGAGTGGATGGATGCGTATATTGAGAGCCTTCAACTTGAGGGCTACATTGATTTGAATGGGGCGGCAACCTGGGAGCTTAATTTGGGCTTGCCGCCGAATGCTGTGGAGAATTGGGGGGACAGAGCCATGACGACGACGAGGAATGCGTGCAATGCTGAAGGAGATCAAGAAACATCTCAAGCAGATGGTCGATTTGCAGAAGCAAACAAATACAATGACAGGAGGATTTTATGGTTGTATCATTGCTTTGTTTTTTTTACTTGTTGTTCATTCGTCGCTAGAAGGGCGTGGATAGAATTTGTAGTCAGCTTGAGGGCAGAGGACGTGATCTGTGCGCTATGCCAAGTTCGTGGATTGATTTTCTATGGCAATTTCTTCAGTCAACTTGTTGCTGTCAGTCTGAAGTCCAACACTTGTATACATTGTTAGTTATTCAGTTATTAGTTATTCAGTTAACGGGCAAGTCGCCCAAAATTTAGCTCATGTTAAAAAAAACTCAATGGGTTATTGATTGTTGGGCCATGACAATGACATTGAGTAAATGGGCCCTCAGTAAATAACCCAAAAAAGCCCACAGGCGTAGGGGCACCCTTTTATATGACAACTCAATATATCCCTGCTTTTTTAACAATTAACCCGCAACCATGTAAAGAGACTAAGCCACACAACCCTTTTAGACTGAACATATGGCCCAATTACCATTTCCATGGGCTTTCGGGGCATATGCCTTAGGCCTTCTACAAAGAAGAAAAATATTGGCACGACTGTTTTTTTTGAACGGGAAATATTGACAAATCATCCCGCGTCGCCTTTTGTCATTAGGTCTCACTGATTTATATACGTCAATGATTAGGCTGGAGTAACAACGAGCTGTAGAGATGCGGACGTTTATAAGTACATACATGTGATAAAGGCGCATGTAAATATTTTTCTTTGCATGTGTTTAGATAGGTTATGAATTTTGAAAGCACATCCATGCAGTTGCTTCATATTATTTTTGTTTGCTTGTGTTTACATAGGTTATGTAAATATTTTCTTTGCATGTGTTTACATAGATAATGTGTTCATCATTCAGGAAACGCGGTGACGTCGTCATCCAGAAGGAAAAAGAAAACCCCAATGGTACCGAATGGAATTCTACATATATAGTAGGTCGAATATAGATAGTAGGTGGACGCACAATACATAGATGGGTACCCATACATAGATATATATTACACGATACATAGATAGTAGGACGAACATAGTTTTTCATGCATTACACGATAAGGAAAGTACAACGAAAATAAAACGGGGGAACGCTGCCCCTAAAGCCTAAACCCCGACCACCATCGCCTTCTCCGGGCGCCCCGTCTTCTCCTTCTCCGACATCTTCACTGCTCGTCGAAGTTGTAGGGGAGGGAGTGCATCTGGTTGGGAGCAGGGAAGATGCTCTTGTAGTTCGTGAAGATGTTGTAGGCGGTGAATGTGATGAACTCACATCCACACCAGAAGACTCGCCCGAGGAGCGCATGCGCATCGCGCCCGTTCCTGAAGGTGACGGTGAGCATCACCAGGGGGATGCCACCATCGGCCGGATTGATGTTGAGGCGGAACATCGGGCGCGTGCCGGGTGGGAGGTTGAGGTGGGTGTAGCCGAGGTTGAGGAACTCGCGGGTGAGTTCAAACGGGCCCCTCCACCTCGATATGGCCCAGACGCGGAGGGTCTCCTCCACGATCACGCCAACGGGGTAGTGCCTATCCGGCAAGGTGGGCGGCGGGTTGAAGGTGACTCCGACGAACTCCATCGCGACTAGAGCGGAGAGGAATGAGAACTAGAGAGGCGAGAGGGGGTGCTAGAACTGGATATGTGGTTTCGGTGGAGAGAGGTGGTGGTTATATGGGCGTCCGTTGTTATATAGCCGGTTGGAGAAGATGAAGGCGAAGAGAGGCGTGCGAGTAAACGGCCAACGCGTGTGTACTTGAAGTTGAATCGAATGTGCTTGTGCCCTATTTTTGCCGCTCGTTGTAACCGAGTTTGAACAACGACGTTAACTGCTCTCGTGCCACGCGACATCTGAGACGAGTCAGTGATGTGGTTTAATTGCTGTGGTGCGACGTCCGAATCGATGTACTAGTCCACATGCGTTCTGATGTGGAAGCAGCTTGGATGCGGGCCACGCATGCATGCAAAAGCGGGCGCCCTGCGAAAGACTACACAAAACACAACTGGCCAACGGGTGTCTTGCGGACCAACCAATCCGAGCGCAGAATGAGCGTCTCGCGAATCGCTCTGGCTGAGTGGCCGATCGCAACTGTACGACGCAAGATTCCTTCTACAAGGTCTCGATCCAACAGCCCAAGTCGAATCTGGGTTAACATGGTTTTGGTTGACCAAGTTTGAAATGAGCATACATAATTAAAAAAAATGAAAAAATATAAAACGAACGCACATAGTACTGTTATGTCATATAGTAATGAGAAAAAATATAAAGCTATCTTATAAACAATGGAACGAAAAATCCTTCAGTGATATGTGATATCTTGAATATAGTAGTCAAGATTTTGAAAACCTTGAAAATGAAAATACTCAAAACCTCACAAAAGCTTCATTTTGGAGTGACTAAGAAGGATCCAGGCTTGGTTTGTCATTTTCATGTTTGAAACTTGTTTAAATATTTGTCAAACTTAGGTTTGACCAAGTTTGAAATGAGCATAAAAAATAAAATAAAAAATAAAATATTGGAAAACCAGTGCACATGTTCTTACTTTGTCATATACTAACAACTCAAATTGATTTGGCTATTTTAGACATGGTGGACAAAAAACCTGTTTAAAAATGGGGTATTTACCCCTTTGGAGCTAATTTGAAACTCATGTGTGAAAACAAGTGGTTTTGGGTGTTGAACTTCAAACTTTCAAAAACCTCACAAAAGCTTCATTTTGGAGTGACTAAGAAAGATCGAGGCTTGGTTTGTCATTTTCATGTTTGAAACTTGTTTAAATGTTTGTCAAACTTAGGTTTGATCAAATTTGAAATGAGCATAAAAAATAAAAATATTGGAAAACCAGTACATGTGTTCTTACTTTGTCATATACTAACAACTCAAATTGATTTGGGTGTTTTAGACATGGTGGACAAAAAACCTGTTTAGAAATGGGGTATTTACTCCCTTTGGAGCTAATTTGAAACTCATGTGTGAAGACAAGTGGTTTTGGGTGTTGAACATCAAACTTTCAAAATCTTCACAAAAGCTTCATTTTGGAGTGACTAAGAAGGATCTAGGCTTGGTTTGTCATTTTCATGTTTGAAACTTGTTTAAATGATTGTCAAGCTTAGGTTTGACCAAGTTTGAAATGAGCATAGAAATTTTAAAAAAATTTATTGGAAAACTAGTACACATATACTAACAACTCAAATTGATTGACACCAATTTTCTATTTTTTTGATTTTTTTGAATTACTTATGCTCAACCCTAACCTTTGAAAACCGTACAACCTCGTTCGTGATAGTCAAGTCTGTGAAGGTTTTTTCATGAAAAACTCCATAGTCCACATTTCTTATTTTTCCTATGGAGTTAGTCACATAGAATGATGATTGGCACCAATTTTCTATTTTTTTGATTTTTTTGAATTACTTATGCTCAACCCCAACCTTTGAAAATCATACAACCTTGTTCGTGATAGCCAAGTTTGTGAAGGTTTTTACATGAAAAACTTCATAGTCGAGATTTCTTATTTTTCCTATGGAGTTAGTCACATAGAATGATGATTTCCATAAGTTTTATATTTTTGGATTTGTTTTGAATTACTTATGCTCAACCCTAACCTTTTAAACCGTACAACCTCGTTCGTGATAGCCAAGTTTGTGAAGGTTTTTTCATGAAAAACTCCATAGTCCAGATTTCTTATTTTTCCTATGGAGTTAGTCACATAGAATGATGATTGCCACAAGTTTCCTATTTTTTGTTTTTCTTTGAATTACTTATGCTCAACCCTAACGTTTGAAAACCTCTAAAACCCCCATCAATACCCCCTCAAAACCCCGCACCTGTCCGGACCATTGGACCGCCGCGAATGGACGGTCTGGATCAGGAAGTATGGCTATGTCAGCGATCCGCGGGCTGCGCTTTCATTGGTCGGCCCAGCTCCACCAAAACGTTACGCTCCTCCACATCGATTAACTGAAGAATTGTTGCACTTTATTAACTGAAGAATTGCTGCGCTACCAGAGAGTGCAGCGTTGCCGTGACCAAGGTCGCGGGCGAGGGGGAGGGCTCAAGGACATTGGAACGAAAGCAGGTTTTGAAAACTTTGAAAATGAAAATAGTCAAAACCCCACCAAAGCTTAATTTTGGAGTGACTAAAAAAGATCCAAACTTATTTTTTCATTTTGTTACGATTTTCAATTAAAACCATTATTATTCAAAAGAAAATAAATAATATGAATATTCATCCAATAAATGCTCGGATTGATGACCAAGTGAAAACAAAACAAGTAAAAACATTGCAAATAGCATCATATCATTAAAACAACAGATTATTACAAATAGCATCACATCATTATTACAAATGTTGGTTCAACTTTGAAGTTTTGAATTCAAATGAAAAGTCTTCACTTCAGAACACAATTGCCAATCACATCATTATTACAAATTTTGGATTCAAATAACAAGTCTTCACATCAGAACACAATTGCCAAATCTATTTATTTTGCCTCTTCTTACCACTCGATTTCTTCGAATTCTCAACTTCTATGGCGGACAACTTGTTGATGCTCCTAGTTTTCTTGCCACGACCAGTAGGCGTCCCCACGGCACGACTAAGCACCTCAGTATGCTTCACCTGATGCACCTCCTCAACTTCAGCAACAATTTCACTTTGCACAACAAGCTCCAGAACATGTTCACTTTGCACAACAAGCTCCAGAAGAGGTTCACTATGCACAACAAGCTCCAAAACAGGTTCAGTTTGCAGAATTGGTTCATGTGCATCGAAAACAGGTTCGCACTGCTCCGGTGCATCAAAAACAGGTTCACACTGCTCCGGTGCATCGAAAACAGGGTCAGTTTGCTCTACTGCGTCCAGAACATGTTCAGTTTGCTCCGGTGCATCCAAAATAGGTTTAGTTACTGGATTAAAACTTCTCTTCTTTGTAGATCCATTGAGTCTTGCCTTTTTCACTGGCCAGCACTGTTGAACAACAAGAGGTGGCATTTTTTCTGCATGCTTTCTCGTGAAAAATAAATCATACCACTTGGTTAGAGACTGAAAAAAGCATAAACAACAAGAAACAACATAAACAGTAACATTAACATACTTTGGTCTTTCCGGAGTGTAACGACATTTTGGTGAACCAATTCTATGCCCAAGTTCCTCACACAACTTGCATCTATTTTTGTTACCTTCTCGAGCCCTTTTTGGCTTCACATCCTTACCTGTTTTCCCTTTCTTACTACTCCCACCTTTCTCAAACCATGCTTTGAATGTGCTCTGTTTGGGCCTTCCAGCCTTTGTTCTAGTGATGGGTGGACACATGAAAAATTCAAAGTCCACCTCAGGCCACTGTGATTGGTCTATCAGTGCTGGAATTGGAGTAGCATATGCATCCCTGAATCTCTGTACTGAGTAATAGTCATGCAAGTATGGGTGCATATTTAACTTGGGTCTAGATGCTAAAAAGAGTATGGCGTGGTCACATGGTTTCCGAGTGTGTTGCCATTCTTGGCAAGTGCATTCATGCAAATCAGTGTTGACAACATGCCTCTTGCTAGTCTTTGTATCTCTAACTTCAGCACCCCACAATGAAGATTTCTCAACAGCTAGATGTGAAAGCTTTCGACTCGTGTTGACCACCTGTTGTACCACTGCTGGTAGCTTATCCCCTTGTAAAAGCTCACCAATTCTTCTTCTCAACTCCCACATACGGATGATCATGATCCTGATTTGGTCCACCATGTCATGCACAGGAAAATCTTGCAACTCCTTGATGACCCACAAGTATAGGGGATCAATCGTAGTCCTTTCGATAAGTAAGAGTGTCGAACCCAACGAGGAGCAGAAGGATCTGACAAGTGGTTTTCAGCAAGGAAATATGTGCAAGCACTGAAATTGTCGGTAACAAGTGATTGTGGTGTGAGATGATTCGTAGCAAGCAACAAGTAACAAAAGTAGCAACGGTGCATCAAAGTGGACCAATCCCTTTTGTAGCAAGGGACAAGCCTGGACAAAGTCTTATAGGAGGAAAAACGCTTCCGAGGACACACGTGAATTTCTGTCATGCTAGTTTCATCATGTTCATATGATTCGCGTTCGTTACTTTGATAGTTTGATATGTGGGTGGACCGGCGCTTGGGCACTGCCCTTACTTGGACAAGCATCCCACTTATGATTAACCCCCCTCGCAAGCATCCGCAACTACGAAAGAAGAATTAAGACAAAGTCTAACCGTAACATTAAACTAGTGGATCCAAATCAGCCCCTTACGAACCAACGCATAAACTAGGGTTTAAGCTTCTGTCACTCTAGCAACCCATCATCCATTTACTACTTCCCAATGCCTTCCTCTAGGCCCAAATAATGGTGAAGTGTTATGTAGTCGACGTTCACATAACACCACTAGAGGAAAAACAACATACAACATATCAAGATACCGAACAAATACCAAATTCACATGACTACTATTAGCATGACTTATCCCATGTCCTCCGGAACAAAAGTAACTACTCACAAAGCATAATCATATTCATGACCAGAGTGGTAATGAATAGCATCAAGGATCTGATCATAAACTCTTCCACCAAACAATCCAACTAGCATCAACTACAAAGAGTAATCAACACTACTAGCAACCTTACAAGTACCAATCGGAGTCGTGAGATGGAGATTGGTTACAAGTGATGAACTAGGGTTTGGAGATGAGATGGTGTTGATGAAGATGTTGATGGTGACAAGTCCCCTCCGATGAGAGGAGTGTTGGTGATGACGATGGCGATGATTTCCCCCTCCGGGAGGGAAGTTTCCCCGGGAGGATCGTCCTGCCGGAGCTCTAGATTGGTTCTGCTCAAGTTCCGCTTCGTGGCGGCGGCGAAACCACGAAAAAGCTCCTCTCTGAGTTTTTCCTGGACGAAACCGTCCATATAGCAAAAGAGGGGAGCAAGTGGGCCAGTGGGCCGCCCACAAGCCCTCATCGCGTGTCCTGGGGGGTGGCCGCGCCGTGCAGGCTTGTGGGCACCCCCTGGTGCCCCTCTGGCACTTCTTCGGCCCAGTATTTTTGATAAATCGGGAAAAAATCCTCGTTGATTTTTACGGTGTTTGGAGTTGTGCAGAATAGGTATCTCAACTTTGCTCCACTTTCAGGCCAGAATTCCAGTTGCCGGCATTCTCCCTCTTCATGTAAACCTTGCAAAATAAGATAGAAAAGGCATAAGAATTGTACCTTGAAGTGAAATAACAGCCAAAGAAGCGATAAATATCAACATGAAAACATGATGTAAAATGGACGTATCACTCCTTCACCTTGTTATTGAAACTTTCTGCCAAGTTATTGTTGATATGATCACACTTGATGGCAGTATTAAAACCTGACCTATACCATAAAAGAGAATGGTATGTGTTCAAACACGTAGAAAAATCATTCTCACCACATGCTTCCATTTTCTTACCAAGGTGATAGGAATAGGTCTGTGTGGTGTAGGATCTTGCGGCTGGCCACATGCGCCCAAATTCTCCCCCTCTGATTTTTTTGATCGAATTCATCCACATATGGCAAAAGTACTCCCTCTCCTCAGCATGGGGGAAGACAATCTTGACTGCATTTTCTAGCCCTTTGCATGCATCTGTGTGGATGGCCAAAGGTGATACTGGCCCTATGCATATTTTCAGCTGGATCATGAACCATGTCCACGATGCGTGTGTCTCTGATTGGAACATTCCAATGGCAACAAGAAACATCCAGTTGTGTCCATCTAGAGCATTGCATGCTCCCAAGTGACCATTCCACTTTCTAGTCAAAAAAGATGAGTCTATGCTCAAATTTGGACGTCACCTCGCTTTAAATCCATCGATGCAAGGCTTTAGACACATAAAAAACTTGCTGAAATAAGCCTTTCCATCCTCTTTTACCTCAGTATCTCTCTCCACCACACTTCCAGGTGACCTCTTCTCCACCTCTGCTTTAAAGTTAGACAACATCCTAAATGTATTTGCCCAATCACCGTACAATGCTTTCATTGCCCTTTGTTTTGCCTTCCACACTGTGGTATATTTCAGCACAATAGGGTATTGCTTTTCCAAGTCAACTTTAAGTCTCTTTGCTGTAGTGTTTGGTGTCTTGGCTAAAATAGGGTAATCTTTTTTGTAATCCAAAGCTGTGATGTCATCCTTGAAACTGTTTGTGAACTGGTAATACAAGTATGCTGATTTGGGATTTGATTTACCCTGATTGTACTTCCATCAGGTTGTTGTCTAGCAGATATGTACCACTTACAAGGATTGGTACCTCCATCATAACCTTGGCACCTAGCATAAATTTTCTTTCGATCAGTCCACAAAGTCTTGGCCTCGAACTCATGATTCACTACATAGGTCTTGAAACACATCCTAAACTCATCCATGTTTGGCCACAACTTCCCCACTTCAATAACAGGGTTCTTTTTATCATACAAATTTACCAGCTCATTGTCATCTGCATCATCCACATCATCTGCACCCATTTCCATCATATGCTGGAGGATATCAACATCATCTTGAGGGTTTGAATTTCGAGGGTTAGCACCAGCAGACACACTAGTGTCATCTTTCTCCTTATCTCTGTCATCAACTGGAATGCTAAATAGTTTGGCCATCTTAATGTCAGCTATAGGTGCAATGAACAAATTTGTACGTTCCTCTAAATCTACATCATTCCAATCAATAGAAACAACTGTTCCAGCACCATTGTGGCCCTCTTCTTCTTCATCATCATCATCCCTTCTTTCGTCACCTATTACTGTGAGTTCAGAAATCATCGGCAACAACATCGGCTTTTGTGCAACCCACTCAGCATCTGCCATGTGTGAATCCATTTTTGATTGCAAATAACCAACTTTGGAATCAGATTTCAGATCAATTAACTCTGCATAAAAAGTTGTAGCTTTGCTTGTCCAACCTTCTTGTCGATCAATTTCAGTAGCAGTGATACCTCTTGATCTGGACCCCAAACAATACTCTCCCCAATTCTCTCCACTAAATTCTGGACGACCTTCTCCTCCATGCTCTGCAACTCCTGTGGATCAATATCTCTACAATTGACATCCCACCGAACAAATGTATCTCTATGAATGGCTTGGATGCTACCATGAACTAGATTGGCTTTACAAGGAAAGAATTCTACTGTAATTGCGAAGGTAGGCGCAGAATCTCCCCTGCCCCTATTTGTCAATGGCGGGAAGGGGAAAAGGTAGTGGAGTGAGGTACTTCACGGGACGACGCACGAATGGAGTTCAAGAACAGCTAAAGAAGGGGGGTAGGGTGCATTACCGATTAGAAGTATTCTCTCCTCCCTCAATCTAATTCAATCCATCCACGACACACGAATCTACATGCCAAATCGGCGGGGGAAATAGAGCGTGAGGCAACAAATTCTTGCAAAATTGTGGGGAATGGAGCTAGGTTGCGAAATTACTCACCAGAGATGGCTCCTCCGCTACCGAGAAAGGCTAACCACTGCCCCCCCAGAAGAAAATCGCTGTCGCCGCCGGAGCAGAGGCACAGGGCAGCGGGAGCCGTCGAGCACAGGAGAATCAGGTGGAAGAGGTCAACTCACGGGCGGCGTCGAAACTAAAGTAGGTCCCACCTAGCGGAGCACATAACCCTTGTCCTAACGGACTGTCCTAACCTAACCTTGTCGTCCATTAACAGCGAGACGACCGTTTTATCAGCTATTCTCGTCTGAGCTATTGCCACTCGTGAAAACGTCGCACGTGAGCCATTTAAGCCAACGATGTCGTTGTCCATCCAATTCACCTCAAAGATGTCGCACGAGAGCTATTTGCCCGTGCGTTAGGCCCATAGGAGATTAGCTATTTTTCTTCGCTAATTAAGTGCCTACAATATAGAAACATTAAAACTAAGCATGCTAGGAGGCAACTCACGCCGTCAGATCGCGCCTCCGAGTCATTCTTGGCCATTCGATGCACCTCCCACATGGGCTGCTACTCCAGAAACAAATTCAAAGGCATGTCCTTTGATCATGGGCAAATAGTCCCAATGAGCCCATGTATCCATCAACAAAAAATCGGTTTTGACCTGCACCGCACCAGTTCCTGTCTCTCGACCTCTATGCGCTGCCGCAGAAGGGTGACTAATGGCAATGGCGACAGGGCATCGTGACGCGAGGAGGAAGGAAGCTGCCAATTTTTGGATGCACAAGGAGGAAACCATCGCATGGTCGTTCCCCTCCCAAACCTGTCATTGTCTTCCTTGCGGAAGGTGAAACGCGTATTGTAGACTCTGCCATCTATGCTTCCCATCCTCATCCCAATCCTTGTGTACCTCAGAGATCCCGCTTCCCTCCTAGAGCCCCGCGGATCCTCTCTGTCGGTGTCAAAACCGGCAGATCTCGGGTAGGGGGTCCCAAACTGTGGATCTTGGAGCGATAGGTAATAGGAAAGAGGAGAGACGATATTTACCCCAGTTCGGGACCTGTCTATGGAGGTAATACCCTACATTCTGCTTTGTTTGTATTGATGATGAAGTATCAAGTACAAAGTTGATCTAACTCGAGATCGTATGATGTTGTCTACAACCCTAGGAGTATTGATCTTAATCTGCCTTATGAACTAAAACCCTCTGGTTTATATAGATACCACGGGTATCTAGGGTTACACAATGTCGATTACTTCTCGAAAGAAACATGCCGATATTATCATCTTAACTTGGACCATACACCAAGACTTTGGAAGATTCCGTTCTATACAGAGCGTCGTCTTGTTGTTCGGCCCTCCAATGATAATCATAGGGCGGCCCATGAGTCCGGCAGTGAAGATAGGTCAACGGCCCGAGGACCCCTTAGTCAGGGAAACCCTTAGTAGCCCCCGAACTAGCCTCCAACGTCGTAGTCTTGATTCTGTATCACCCTCAAATTTGATTTTTGGATGTTCAGATTTTTCTTTATTTTTAAAGAGAGTTATTGGACTTTTTTACAAAAACCTCTTTTGGAATCTTTTGGAAACTCTATCTTAAGAAAAATTCTTATGCAATTTCTTGATATCATTTCTGGTTTGACAAGAGTTTCTACATAATTCTTACGTGACAGAAATTTCATTGTGTGAATTTCATCTCTTATTTTGTTTACAATTTATAATTGGGTTTATGCTCAAATTTGCTCTCTAAAATTTTCACAAAATTCTCCCCTCTCCCTATTTCAAAGATTTCATACCAATGACCCTCCTTTGTCATGAGGACATATTTTACAACAATCTCACAAAGTTTTGGAAGTGTTTATTATTTATATCTATTTCAAAAGGATTCTAGGATTTTTCTGTAATCATTCTTGTACCCCAAAAATTCGCAAAGGAACCTATAGTTTCCCTTAATTTCTGACCCCAAGTAAGTTATCCATGATAGCCCTAGGTACCCTCAAACTAGTTCACCATAAATTTTTTGTTTTGCACTTCAAAATTTTGAAAACCTGTTTGACTGAAGTTTGGACCAGATTTGATGTTTTTGTTAAAAACCCATCTTATCCAACTCCAAAAATTCTGAATGAATTCCGACAGTCTCTAGAGACAATGAGAAGCCCCGAAAAAAGTTTGAGTCCCAAACTCATTTCCATCGTGCCAATTGCATTTCGTCCAATGTGGCATGCACAGTTTCTGTGAATGTTTGATTTCAATGACAGTCTCGCGAGTGCATGCATTGGCCGCTTGTTCACTGTGCTCTTTTATCTTGGGCCCTGCACGGTCTCTTGGATGGTGGTGGTCATCGGGGATGAGCTGGACTGTTGGTGCTGACCTCAACCGTGGCGTCAACGATGCCCGTTTCGGCCACTAGAGACCCCCTTTGTAAATTGGCGTAGTCCAGCTCCGCCCAACCCACCAGGTGTCAGTGTCAAAACCAGCGGATCTTGGGTAGGGCGTTCCGAACTGTGGACCTTGGATCAATGAGTTGTAGGAGACAAAGGGGGCGTTGTTTTACCCAGGTTCGGCGCTCTTGAGGAGGTAAAACCCTACGTCCTGCTTGATTATATTGATGGATTATGAGGATTACAGAGTTGATCTACCTCGAGATCGTATGAGCTAAACCGTAGATGAATCAACCTTGCTATGCGGATGAAAACCCCTGGTTTATATAGACCAGGGGCCCCTAGGGTTACATATAACCGACCTCAGCCACGGGTAAACATGTCAATCTAGCCTTCACAACTTGGATGACATGGCAACCTTTGGAGCTTTCCTACTTGTTTACGAGATCTTCATGTAGACCAGTCTTCAATAATGTGGCCTATTAGATCGGCCCACGAACAACAGTTCGACCTCGTGAGGACCCCTTAATCCTAGACTCCCTCCATAGCCCCCGAACTAGCATCCAATGGCGATGTAAATGGTCTTTGGCTGCTCTAGAGTAATCGGTTTGCAAGGCGAGTTCCCCTCATGTTCGGCTGGTTTTAAACTTGATCCATTGGTGATATCATGCCTTTAAAAAAGAGATTTATTAATCAGGAGGCAAAAAGGCCTTAGTGTAAATAGTTCCACAACTAACAACTTTTCTGACGAAAGGTCATAATAATCAGTTATGACAAAAAACTCGATTTGCGGTTCGAGACCGCTTTCTCACACGCACGTCTTGTCAATCGTGGAGATCGTGTCTCGCATTTAAGGGGATACGGGTAATGGTCTGGGTAATCCCAGACGCGTTTACTGGCACAGACATTTAAGGAAGTGGCCAGGCTTACGACACAGTAAACGGGAGCCCTTGGCCCATCGCCCCCCATAATAGGGAAAAAGATCCATAGAGCAGCTACCCGCATTCCAGACTCGACTCCCTCCCATCCTAGCTTCCGAGATCTCAGATCCATTCCGCTTTCCATCCTCTCCCATTCGTCCTCCCCTAAACCCAGCCATGGCCAAATCAGGTTCTGACGGTAAGTGGGAGATCTCGTGCATCTCCCACAAAGACATTTGAGAGGTGAAGGAAGCCGACTATCTTTCGTCGGACATAGCTCACCGTGCGCTAGAGGAAGGCCAGGTGGTGCCGACTCCAAGGCCAAGCAAAAGAGTGGTGTTCTTTCCCCACTTCATACAGGGACTAGGTTTCCCACTCCACCCCTTTGTCAGTGGTGTAATGTTCTACTACGGGTTAGATTTTCATGATCTTCTCCCGAACTCCTTCATGCACATCTCCTCTTTCATCATCGTTTGCGAGGACTTCCTGCTGGTTCACCGGAACTTCAGTTTATCGCTTAAGAACTTCAATGTCAAGCCAAAATCAGTCATCGGCCAACATGCTGACTGCGGTGGAGCTGTGATCGGCAAGCTTCCGTGAGTGGAATGGTCGGAGGGCACCTTCATTGACACCATCGAAGCATGGCAGAAGGAATGGTTTTACATCACCGAGCCACAAAAGGCAAGTTGGCTCGCGCGTGCCGAGTTTAGATCTGTGCCCCCTGACAGGCTAATCTAGTGGGTGAAAAGAGGCCTCGATTGGGGGTCGCTCTCGGAGGCGGAAGCGCATCAAAAGTGCGTCAAGCAGAGGGTGAAGAAGAACGTTGAGTTGACCGATGTGGTCCAAGTTATGACGCGTCATCATATCCTTCCGTGTCAGCGTCTGGACACCCCAATGTGGTCCTACAAGCTCGGCGACCCTTACGTTGTGGAACATTTCTACGACATCACCCATGAGAAGTTGTGGAAGGTGTTATTCAAACCCCAACAAGAGTGAGCCGAGGAAGAAAACGCCGGCTTGGATGTCGCTAACCCCTTTTGGAGGTATGATCAAGCCTCTTGTTGGTACAACTTTTAACTTTATCAGAGATCTCATTTTCTTCCCACACTCTCTGTGCAGGGCTAGCTAGAAAAGGCCAAGAAAATAGATCACCCAACCCGCTTGCTCGAGGAACCGAGGTCACAATTGCTGACTGCGATGCTAATGGTGGCGCCATACACAACGCCAGATAAAAATGAGAAGAAGAAGAAGGAGATCCGCGGGGGTCTCCGCTCAAGGGGCCCTCTGGATACTAAGTCCAGCGAGAGCCATGCCTCCTCCACCTATGATCAGGAGGAAGGAGAGATTGAGGGGAAAAAGATTCCCTCTAAACCAGGAAAAGGCCGACGCCATAGGACGCCAAGGAGGGCTTGCCTCCCCAGGCCCCGAAGAAACCTTGCAGAGGCAAGGTAGTCCTGCCCGACGACAGCCCAGATTCTGAAGAGCACTCTAAGGCCTTTGAGACGGTTCCTCGAAGGACACCCAGGGTCAAGCCCCGACCCAAAGGTACAAAATCCAACTTGTATTTAATGAATTATGCTGAGCTTTATTTGTTAACCATACATGCTCTTTTTTCCGACGCATCCCTGCCCGAGACCTCCCGACGGATCAAGTCTCGGGGGGTTCACTACCAGACGAACTGGCAGAGAGCGGGAATGCCTCCCGCACCACTCTCCCTCCATCGTATGAGGTTGCGGAGGTGATGTCCCACCAAGCCCCTCCGAAAACAGGGGACGAGGTGGTGATTGCCGAAGTAAACACTTTAGTCACCGAAGATCGGGAGGTCCCGGCCGAGGTTCGTACTTCGATCGCTGAAGACAAGGAGGTCCCTGCCTAGGTTCATGCCTTGGTCTCCAGGACCCAGGAAGTCGATCCCCTCTTGGTGAGGGGAGAGGGGGACTTGGACTCGTACAAGCTTATTCCGGATACAACTCCCAAGAGCTCTCCTCCTCCGGTATCTTCACCATTGCCTTCGGTGCTACCTGTGCCAAAACAAACCACAAACGAATGGCCCACAAGGATGGCGGAGGCCCTATCTAGCGCGCCCATCACCCATGAACATCGCACCCTTATGGGTGTGATTCTACAAAGCATTCAGTCCGTTGATAGAGTACTGAAGGGAGCCTTCAATAGTATGCTGATAGGTTTCAAGGTAAAATGATTAGCATTTATTTTATTTATATTCTTTTAATATGACTTATAGGTACGATAGCACCTCGAGCCATTAGTGAGTTGAAAAGCTTGCCCGTGGCTCGAGATATTTTACCAACTTTGTGCAAAATCGGTTAGGGGGACCCATGAACTATTACAACTCAGTAGGGCACTCTGGCCAAATAACCCAATCCTGTTGATATGGATGCATATAAAACCTTATCTAGTTGTTGCGAGACTCATCCTCAGTTGTGGACACTAACACCCTGGAAGTAGCCGAGCTGAACCAGAAACTCCATGTTCCCGATGACGAGCTTAGCCGACTTAATAGTCGGGTTGATGAGAAGCAAAGTAATCTTAACGCATGACACTGATACTTTTATAGTACTTGAATAATTTAGTATTGTGTGGCAATTATACATGACATTGTGATTCTGATTATGTCTGCAACCATGGACCTAGAGTTGGAGAAACTCCGGGCTGAATTGGAGAAGGCCAAACAGGAGGCCGCCGCTCAGAAGATGGTGGCGGAGAAAACCGCCACCAAGGTGAACTTGCTGAAGATCAAGAGCGGTGGGAATAAGGCTAGAGTAGTAGATTTCCAGGAAGAGCTGCAGGATGCGAGTGCAAAAAACAAGGCCTTATATAAAAAGTTCGAGGAACAGGCGTCCGAGCTCTCGAAGCTGTCCTCCACGCTTAAATCAGAGCGGCTGGAGAGGCGCTTCTTCACGGAAGAAGTGCGCCCGGTCAAGAAGATTGTGGATGGTAAGCCATACTTACTATAAAGTGCCTTCGGTGGAAACAGTTTGCCTTTCTCACCCGGCTATGACATTCCCCACGCGCCTTTACAGAACTCCAGTGGAGTGCGGCACATGCGGCCAAGCACTATGCAGTCCATGACGGGGACCCAGAGCACAGTCTTTTCTGGGCGCAGATTGAAGCTCCCGAATACAACCCCCTTATTGTCAATCAAATGAAGTAGCTTATGGAGCAGCACAGGATGGTAGAGCCGTCTATGAAGGACCTCTACGTCCAGCTGTGGCCTACTGAGCATCTCCTAGGTAGTTATTTTGGCTTAGTACATAAATTGTATGACGCCACGCATTGTCTCGAAGTCTTGTAGCACTATGTTTGCATATAGAGAGCTCGGATGGCCATTGCGAGGACAATGATGCATTGGCCGGGAGTGAAGCCCTGACAATGGTAATTGAGGCTCCGCCTTGTGAAAAAGAACTGAGGTCGCCAGAGCTTTATTTCTACGCTGCGACGGAGTGTGATCGGGTGATCGAAACCCAATGCCCTAAAGATGTAATTTATGAGTAGGGATGTTGTATCGTGCCTTCGAAACAATCTGTTACTATGAAACTTGTACGATGTAATGCACTTTGAATTATTTGACTCCTGTTTTGGCCGTTTAATTTGAAAGTTTCCAGTCGTCGGCTTCAACCCCCATGTAGAGAATATAAAGGGTGTTTAGACATCCGCACTATGACCCTTAGCCAATGTATTGGTGCGCGGATGCGATAGTGCGTGAAGGAAACGAGGCAATCAGACTATTCGGCTTTAGTGCTTTCACTTAGCCTTCGGAGCATCAATGTGGAGGCTAGCCCCCAGGTTTGTGTGGTAGTCGGATGACCCAAAAATTTCAAATAGTTACCACCAGGTTTGCAAAAGTACAAAACTCTCCGTATAACACGGAAGAGAACCTCCATGGGAACTTAGTTTTTAACTTGGATTGAAGACCGGTACTCGCTTATTATGACAGTCACTTTTCGGCTTTCTCCAGTGAGGTATTTATAGCCAAGCCAGCTCGGAATACAATCGCAATGGTTCTCCCTTTACGACTTTAGCCGAACTAGCGGAATGTTAGGGGGTAAGAACACGAACGGGTCAACCCATATATGGACCCAAGACATAATTCGGAACCGATGCATATAAATCAATATCCAAGAAACCGAACACTAAAAAAAGGTAGTGACGGGATAGTGCTCGGTGCGGTGTTCTATACAAGCCCCCGGTCTATTATCCAAACGCACTTGATACTTATCAAACAACTCTACCCTTTGGCGCCAATGAACAAAAACGCATATAAATGTAAGGATGCTGTAAAAAAGGTATATAAGTAATATTTATTATAATTTATGGTGCCAAGGCAGCTGTAACAGGGAACTATTGTTCGCATCTTCATATTTCAAGGTGACCTTTTCTTCTTGCCTATCATGGGTGACTTGACGTCAGCCCTGCTTCCAGCTGCGTAGTTTCTCCTATTATTCTTTAGGGAGGAGGGGTAGTATCCTTTAAAGGTTGTTTTATTGTCGGCAAGCGGACTTTCAATAGGGGGTCTTGAAAAGTTGTCGTGCTATAGGTGAGCATGACACTTGATAGATCCTTAACGACATCTCCTTCTTGTCTGTAAAAACATGCAATCCATAGTTTGGTTGAGCCAAACATACGGTCCTTGGTTGTGGCTCCCCATTGCTACCCATGGTATTTTTAGAATGAAATTCTGTCTACGAGGGACGTACCTGATGGTGACCGGGATGTATCGTGGGGAGTGTGTCCCTATGTGTTTATGGCCGGAGATTTCTCCGGGTGTTCCGATTAAGCTCGGGCTCGCTTGCCGTGCCTCGACGATGAGCTTGCTGCTTGATGTTTTGGCGTTGTATTGGCATTCAGCTGTCAAGGCCGCTATGTGGTCCTCGGTCCGGAGAGACCGCTTTGTATTGCCGTTGATGGTGATAACATATCTGGGTCCTGGCATTTTGAAATTTAGGTAAGCGTAATGAGGCACATGATTGAAGGAGGCAAACGTTGTGCGGCCGAGTAGAACGTCGTACCCGCTACAGAAAGGAACGATATGGAAGACTAAGTCTTTGCTGTGGATGTTGTCAGGTGATCCGAACATAACTGTCACATCCCTAAAACCCTAATCAAGTATAGCATTGTGCTCATATCTTCTTTGCATTGCATCCAAGAAAATTGCAACAAGATCAAAGCAAGTGGTCAAGCAAAACTCAAAAAAAAAAAAAAACCTAGCCACTTCTCAAATTCAAAGGAATTCTAAACTTGTTCAAATCAATGAATCCAAAATGGCCTCAAGAAAAGTTCAACTTTTCTGATAATTCATGGAAGCAAATAAGCAGTGAAGAAAACCATTTTCATAACACTTTTGGCATTTTATTTAAATGCAAAAAGCTACTGGATTCAAGTTTAAATATGAATTCAAAAACTTTAAGATTTCAAAAATAATTAAAACTTCAGGAATGGTTGGATATATTCCAACAAATATTCTGCTGTGTTCATAATATTTTTGGTAAACTATTTTGGAGCTGAAATAAATAGCAAACGAAAAAAGTTAGTACAACAGAAAACAAAACAGAAAAAGAAGGAAGAAACGCCTACCTGACGCTCACCTGGCCCAGGCCCAGCCCCTGTGTCGTCTTCCTCCTCGCCAGTAGGAGCAGGAGGTGGCCGCCGCGATGCCGGGCGCCTCCACGCAGCTCCCTGCCTGCCTGGCCGCCACTTCGCGCTGGCGCGCACGGGGATAACCTCCCCGAGCTCTGGCCTATCCATTCCCATGCTCCATTCCCCCCTCTCCTCTCGGCTCCTTCCTCCCCCACTGCCGCCATTGACAGGAGCTCGAGCTCGAGCTGCCCGTGCCTCTGGCCACTAGTTCTTTCCCTCGAGTGCCCCATTCACTCCGCCTCGACGAGCTGGTCCTCCCTGTAGAAGCCGAAGGTCCCCCGAGACCTGCAACGCCCACGACACCGTCGTCTTCAAGCTTCGGCCGCCGGCAAGCTTCGATCGATTCGTCACCTTCAGCGCCTCCCCGAGCAAGCTAGCGCCACCACTACACTCCCCGTGAGCTTGCACAGCTTTCCCCCAAGTTTTCCCCATCGATCTCCTCCTCTAGGCCTAGTTCCACCGGAGCCCGATAAGGACCGCCGCTGCAGCTCGTCGCCGGTAGCCCTCCGGTGAAGGGTTGGTCCATCTGAGGCCACCAGCAGCTTCAGGCCACCGCGTAGATGCTTTAGGAGCCCAGCCCCGCGCGATTTGACCCTGTTTCCGATGGCCTCGACGAGTGGCAAAAGCATTTGAAGCTTTGGTCGATTCCGACCACCCCAGCCCCTGGGGTTTGCCCCATCGTGCGCGCCGTCGAGTGGCCGATCTCCCTGTGGTCTCCGCCGTGTGTTTGGTCGTCGGAGACGAGTTTCCGATGCCCTCCGCCATCTCTGGTGTCACCGGAGGCTCACCGCCGGCGAGGACGACCTCGTCGCCGGTGGATCTCAGCTGGCCTGAGCCACTGTCGTGTGGGGCCAGCCTCTGGATGTTTTGGATTAATAAAAATAAAATTAATTAAACTAATAAGTCACTGACATGTGGGTCGAGTACTGTTAATTAGCTAATTAAGTTTAAAACTAATCTAAAACTGACCAGAGTCACGGACCAGTGGGTCTCACTAGTCAGGTTTGACTTTCAACGGCCAGTTGGACCTGCTCATGTCATGCTGATGCAGTAAAGATATTCTGATTTAAAAGAATTTCCAGAAAAATGACAAAACTTCTAAAAATCATAGAAATTAATGTGTAACTCCAATGAAAATAATTTATATATGAAAAAGTATCCGAAAAATCCAAGGAATCTGAATATGTCATTTTCAAACATGTTTGAAAATGCTACTAGACCAAACATGTAGAATAATGAATAAGTTAAACTTTATAAATGCTATGAAGATGGAATTTGAAAATCATTTGAATTCCACTTCAAATACTATGATCAAACATTGTCCAATCACAACCAGCAACTTAACATATCATTTCCATGCATGTTAAAACCAAGTTGATCTGAGCATCAGGTCGAATCAATTAAAAGGGTATTCGAGAATACCCCGTTTGAAGTGATACTGAATCTGATTCAAATCAACTCCAAACTTAATAAATGATAGCTACCTTAGCATACCACCTTGCACCCTCGTGCCATGCTCATGCATCATTTTGTTGCATATGATTGCTATTGATTGTTGTCATTTCTTTCGGTAGGCTCCGCTCCTCCGGATTCCACTGAATATCCGACTGACGGATATTGTCCCTCCTCTGAGCAACAAGGCAAGCAACCATTTTGATCATCCCGATAAATCCCATGTTCTCGCTCCTGCACTTACTTATTGCATTAGGATCAAATGCTTCAAATGCTTTTGCCACATTAGTTGAACCCACTTCCTTTGCATGACCTATCTTTGTCACAGTAAATAGCTGAATCTTGCAACCTAGCAAACCTGGTAGATGCTTGAGCCATGATGTGCCTTATCCTACTATGCATGCTATGCTTAGAGTTGTGTATGGTCTGTCATCTGGGAGATAAACAGAATTGTGAGAATGTGTTCAGTAAGTAAAGGTTGTGTGTTGAACCTGATTTGGTAAAGGTACCAGTGAAAGGCTATGTAGGAGTACATGGCGGGTTGTTTCATTGGAACCGTCCTTAGGAACCGAGTTCCGTGTATGTAATCCAAGACTAGATACTACCACACGTTGGGATACTTAATTGACCCTCTCGACTTATTAACCGCGTAGTACTCGGTCCAGGAGTTGCAAGTAGTTTCTGGTGTTAATAATGATGCTGGAGGCCGTGCATAGCGCTGAACTGAGAGATGGGCTGTGATGCGGTAGGGAGTGGCACGGTGTACCAAGTGGCACCCGGATGGTGGTCTTGGGAACCCTGCGCACATCGTTTGAGGCCGTGGCGGAAACCTCGGTCGGACTTCCATGCGGGTTACCCTCAGATAGGCGATAGACCTGGACTAAGTATTAGTGTGGTTAATGGTCGTGGCCGACTCCCTCGCTGGGCTTCCGCTTGAAGGATGCCGAGGTGCATGACGTGCACATGGCGATAAGTGGAGAGAGCGTGTGTGAAGAAGTACACCCCTGCAGGGTTATGATTTATTCGAATAGCCGCGTCCGCGGATATGGACTACTTGGAGACATAGGTTGTTCATAGATAACTTTAATGGCTACTCATAAAATTGTCAAGATAAGCGTGAGTGTCGTGGATGACATTTCCGTATGGAGACGGAATGATTCCACGATGGAGTATTATTGTGGTGTTAGTGGACTCGTGTGCGAGAAATCAAGTTGTCAAAAATTGTTTTAAAATGCAAGTTGTCTAGCCACGAGTCAAATGTTGGCTTTCCGCATGAAACCCCACAATTCCTTATTGATACATTGCATGAGTAGATAGTTATCCTAATGTCTTGCTGAGTACCTCCGTACTCATGTTTGCTTAATATTTGTTGCAGAGGTTGTTAATGACCCTAATGGAGGGTTCTTCCTAGACATCGACGACGACGAGTAGCTAGTATCCCAGCTACGATCTGACCCTAGGGTGGGCTTGTAGTATAGTCAGGCCATGTGCCTTCTAGTTTCATCTGTCTGTACTCAGACAGCTTATCCACTTCCGCAGACTTGTAACTTGAATAACTGTTATGATGGGTCGTGAGACCCCTACTGTGTAATATTATGTGTGGGGCTCTTCCGCGCCTTTTAAATAGAGCTTGTATGCTTATGGTTATGTTGTGATGCCATAGATGTATCTATACATATCGGTATGCCATGCGTAGTCGTACTTGATATGTATGTGGTTCGATTACCTAGCCGTAGACTTTAGTAGCATTCCTTTAAGGGAAATGCCCCTTTGTGATCCAACGAGCCATGGTAGCTCGCTACTGCTCCAGACACATTGGTTGACCGGTGTGTTTCCTTATTAGCTGCTGTGTCTGTCCCCTTTGGGGAAATGTCACGCGATGTAACGGAGTCCTTGTAGCTTGCTACGACTCGTCTACATTCGCTGGTGACCGACACCTGCTTTGCTAGGTCATGTATGCCTGTCCCTGTGCGGAACTGCCACTTTGGTTTATGACTAGACATGTCGATCCGGGTTCTTTCTCATTGGATTGCTAGCGGCACAATTGCATACGCGAGTCGAAAGGCGCAAACGGTCCTGGCTAAGGTAAGGCTTCAGCCGTGTTGTTAACTGTGCATGAGACCGCAAAGAGATGCGATGTGTTACAGGCTGGATTCCTATAACTTAGGATCGGGGTCCCGACAACGTTGGTATCAGAGCCTGACTGACTGTAGGACTACTAAGCCAAACTGGTCGAAGTTGAGTCTAGAATTGCTTTAGTTATATATAAGGGAATTGTTTGTGGAAGGGAACGTAAGACTCTTGTTCTCTTCTCAAGTTATTCTATTCTGGTCATCCTCGTCTTTTCTGCGGGAATTAAGGACTAGGTTACTCATCTTCTTCTAGGCTCGTGTTTCTGATCGATAGATTATAAGACTACGGGTCGAGAGATATTTGGGTTTCTTTTATCCCTAGGAAAAAGGAAGTAAGTTTGATGATCGGAGAATTGAACTTGATAGTTGAGTGGTTACGCCATCCTATTTTTGGGGTTGTCTCAAAATTGTTTTTGAGCATTTACATCCGTTATGTTGCCCAATTTTGCATTCAGAGCTCTAATGCTTTTGCATTACTCTCTATTTTCAGATGCCTGGCCGTCCTTCTCGTCAGGTGGTTCGTCTGACCAGGTGCATTGATGTGCCGGGTCATACGGCCATGCTGGTCAGGGTGATGTCGGTGTGCGGTTACCGCTGGTACCTAGAGTACACAGTGGAGGAACAGTACCGAGACTTCAACCAGAGCCAGTATATCTGCACTGTTAGGGTATTTCCAGACTACCCTGGAGCTGAGGAGCCAATACATTGGTCCTATGGATTGGGAGTCACTATTGACATGGCAATACAAGATGCTGCCTATTCAATGCTGACCATTATGAGGGCGAGGCATGCACTGCTGCAGAATTCAGAGTTCTGCTATGTTCGTGCCTCTCAGCCTAGTGAAGAGGGATACCTCAGCGGGGTCTATTTTGATTCCTCTATGGAGGATCCGCTACTGCAGTCCACTGCTGAGATGCTAGAGAACAAAGACACGGATCCTCGTGCCCTCCGCATGGAGCTTTATGCTACACGTGCCCGTTTGTGGACGACTTTGACGCAGCTGGCACCGGTAGTCCAGACAGGGTACGGAGATATGGAGATGCTGAACCCTGTTAGAAACCATCTTTCGGCCCATGTTGACTGGCCAGCTATAGGAGGAGTCACCTCTCTTCGGGGACCCCTACTACCACTAATCAGGGGACCAAGGCCACATCCGTGTCCTTACGGATCCCAGGGATCTCAGGCCAGAGTATTTCCTGATTCGCAGGTGGAGCTTCCAGGCCATGGAGGCAATCTTTATGAGATGTTCTATGCGGATGCCTGAGCTATGAGTGGAAGGATAGTATGGTAGTAGCTGTACGTTCACAGTCCTGTGTGAGTTGTGAAGTATGCTTGTGATGTGAAATGAATTCCGGAGGCCTAGATAAATAATGTATATGAAGCTTGTAAGCCTCTGATGAGTAGTTTCATAGTTTCAGTAGTTTGCTCTTCAGTTAAGGTTGTACTGAACTATGTAAGCGTGTGTATGAACCATGGTGTATATATAGCAGTTGCTTGTTACCATGTTGTTCGGATATTCATTTCCGAATTCCATGTGTTCAGTGCATTCTTAATCCATAGCTAGCATTGATGATGATATTGGTCTAAGCTGTGAGTTTGTTTGTCAGGCTGGTGTTCACCAGGTTGAACCATACCCCTGCTCATGAGCAAGGCGAGGGTAGTTAAGCGTCGCAGGAAGACCTGCCTCACCCGCCCTCTGTGGCGGAAGTGATGCTTGAGGCAGAGAGAAAAAAAGGGAGACCAACCGACTATTAGAGCGTATTGAGCAGAATACGGCTCGTCAGCCTAGGAATGCTGCAGTGTCCCTCAATGACTTTGTGAAGATGAATCCTCCAAAGTTCCATCACTCCGTCGATCCCCTCGATGCTGATGATTGGCTGTGCAGTATTTCACGTAAGATTCGCTCTGCGAATGTTTCTGAGGCCGACAAGGTGACCTGTGCGGCGTATTTTCTGGAAGGACCCGCCAATCTGTGGTGGGAGAACTTTGAAGCTATGCGTACTGCTCAACTAGCAGCCACATGGGCAGACTTTAGTGCAGCCTTCCGTCTGCACCATATTCCAGAGGGTCTAATGGACAGAAAGAAAGAGGAGTTCTGTGCATTCACCCACGGAAAGTTGACCATGGATGCCTATAGCCGCGAGTTCGGTAACCTCGCCCGCTATGCAACAGAGGAGGTGTCTACTGATGCCAAGAAGCAAGCAAGATTCTGTAAGGGTCTGAGCCCTGAGCTTCGACGTGATTTACGCCTCCACGAGTGTACAAGCTTCCAAGCCCTGGTCAACAAGGCGATCAGTGCCGAGACTGGTCGTACCGACTTCGAAGCCACAAAGAAGCACTCCCGTGATTTTGGCTCGTCATCTGGTTCCGCATTTCCAAAATGCAGGCTGTGGGTTCCAAACAGTTCTCTGCCACCAAGATACACTCCGAGGCCATCCTACGTGGTGCCTCAGACGAATCACACCAACCCTCCAGCAAAAACCTATGGTGGTCCAGCTAGCAATGCTGCACCACGTGCCAACCAAGTGATATGCTACAAGTGTGGAGAACCAGGGCACTATTCCCGTGAGTGTCCTCAGAATGTGGGTGCCAAGCAACCCGGAAAGTCCGTCGGACAAGGCAAGTCGGGCAAAGCTTACTATGTGAAGCCAACTCCTGCATGTGGCCGTGTGAACTATGTCTCAACAGAAGAAGGTGCAGAGGATCCCGACGTCATATTGGGTATGCTTCTTGTTAATCATCACCCAGCGTCTGTTCTTTTTGACACTGGGTCTTCTCATTCCTTCATTTCAGAAAGTTATGCATAGTTGCATAACATGTCTTTTTGTGATATGCCAATTCCATTGGTTGTCCAAACTCCTGGTAGTAAGTGGCAAACCTCTAGGATAACCTATGACAATGAAATTCTAGTAGACATGCTAGTTTTTCTAGCCTCATTGATAGCCGTGAAATCTTAGGATATTAATATCATCTTGGGTATGGACTGGATGTCAGCTCATTATACCAAGATTGATACTCATTCTAGAAATGTTCAGCTTACCCATCCCTCTGGTGAGATAGTCAATGTCTCTACTCGAGTTGCCAAATGCCAACTCTATTCCCTCAATGCCAACCCCCTTCCGGAACTTGAAGACATTCCGGTAGTCCATGACTTCCCGGATGTTTTTCCACAGGAACTGCCAGGAATTCCACCTGACAGAGATGTAGAGTTCGTGATAGATCTTGTTCCGGGAACTGTTCCAATAGCCAGAAGACCATATAAGATGGCACCCCTAGAGCTAGCCGAACTTAAGAAGCAACTAGATGAGGCCTTGAATAAAGGTTTCATTCGTCCTAGCTCTTCTCCTTGGGCTTGCCCCGTCCTCTTCGTCAAGAAGAAAGACGGAACGGATCGGATGGTTGTAGATTATCGACCAGTTAATCTGGTCACCATAAAGAACAAGTATCTCCTCCCCAGGATCAACGACCTGTATGATCAGCTCGGTGGATCCTCAGTCTTCTCAAAAATGGATTTGAGGTTGGGATACCATCAAATCAAGATCAAGAACGGGGACATTCCAAAAACGGCTTTTGTTACTCGTTATGGCCAATACGAGTACACCGTCATGTCCTTCGGTTTAACCAATGCCCCAGCCACCTTCTCTCGTCTGATGAATTCAATCTTCATGGAGTATTTGGATAAATTCGTCATGAATACCTCGATGATATTCTCATCTACTCGAAGAAGAAACAAGAACATGCCGAGCATCTAAGGCTGGTATTGATGAAACTTCGAGAGCATCGCCTTTATGCCAAGTTTTCAAAATGTGAATTTTGGTTATGAGAAGTGATCTAGGTCACGTAATCTCTGGTAAGGGTATTGCTGTCAATCCCGAGAGAGTTCAAGCTGTCCTTGATTGGACTCAACCTAAATCGGTTAAGCAAGTTAGGAGTTTCTTGGTCTAGCGAGCTATTGTCGCCGCTTTGTCGAGAATTTCTCCAAGGTTGCAAAGTCTCTAACTGAACTCCTCAAGAAGGATAAAAAGCTCGATTGGACACCACAGTGTGAGCATAGTTTTCAAGAACTGAAAATACGCCTGACTTCCGCACCTGTGTTGCTACCACCAGATTTTTCTAAGGACTTTGTTATCTATTGCGACGCCTCTCGACAAGGATTAGGTTGCATTCTCATGCAAGATCGTCACGTGATTGCATACGCATCTCGACAGTTGTGTCCACATGAGGATAATTATCCCACACATGATCTTGAGCTTGCAGCTCTAGTCCATTCACTAAAAACTTGGCGACATTACCTCCTCGGTAATCGTTGCGAAATATTCACCGATCATCGAAGTCTGAAATATATCTTCACCCAGCCGGATTTGAATATCAGGCAAAGATGGTGGGTTGAGTTGATCTCGGATTACGACTTCGTCATAACTTACACCCCGGGGAAGGCCAATGTTATGGCTGATGCACTAAATCGTAAATCTTATTGTAACAACTTGATGCTACAACAAGGTCAACCACATCTCTATGAGGAATTTCGGAAGTTAAATCTCCATATCGTTCCTCAAGGATTCCTTTCTACCCTGGTGGCGAAGCCTACTCTTAGGGATCAAATCATAGCCGTGCAGGCTTATGATAAGGGTATATCACGGATCAAGGAGAATATTGCTAGCGGTAACGCTAGGGATTTCTCCATCAATGAGAAAGGTGTTGTGTTCTTTCAGAACCGTTTAGTGGTTCCTAAGAGCAAACGTTTGCGGCAATTGATCCATAAGGAGGTTCATGATTGTCCTCTCACCATTCATCCCGGTAGTACTAAGATGTATCAGGACCTACGCCAGAGGTTTTGGTGGACTAGGATGAAGAGATAAATTGCTGAGTTCGTTGCCAACTGCGACGTTTGTCGTCGAGTTAAGGCAGAACATCAAAGGCCTGCTGGCACCCTTCAACTTTTAGCTATTCCTGAATGGAAATGGGATAAAGTCAGTATGGATTTCATTACCGGATTTCCCAAGACCATGAAAGGAAATAATGCTATCTTTGTGGTCATTGACCGTCTCTCCAAAGTAGCTCATTTTCTTCCAGTTCGTGAGAGTATAACAGCTAGCCAGCTTGCAGAGTTATATCTCTCTCGAATGGTGTCTCTTCACGGTGTTCCCCTGGAGATTAACTCAGACCATGGGAGTATCTTTACTTCTTGCTTGTGGGAAAGTTTTCAGAATGCTATGGGGACTCACTTATATTTTAGGATGGCTTTCCATCCTCAATCTAGTGATCAAGTAGAAAGAGTGAATCAAATCCTAGAAGATATTCTCCGAGCTTGTGTTATATCGTTCGATATGAATTGGGAGAAGTGCTTTCCATTCGCGAATTTGCTTATAACAATAGTTATCAATCAAGCTTGGGCAAAGCCCCTTTTGAAGTTCTCTATGGACGAAGATGTCGAACACCTCTTAATTGGTCAGAAACGGGAGAGAGGCAACTCTTTGGCCCGGATATGATCCAGGATGCACAAGAGAAGGTTTGCATTATTCGTGAAAAGCGGAAAACAGCCCAGTCTCGTCAAAAGAGCCAATATGATCGTCATCATAAGGTTGTGACCATTGAAGTTGACGAGAAGGCTTACCTTCGGGTTACACCTTTGAAGGGTACCCATCGATTCGGTATCAAGGGCAAGTTGGCTCCTCGTTACAGTGGCCCTTTTCGCATTCTTGCCAAACGAGGAGAAGTTGCCTACCAGTTGGAACTTCCTCCACATCTTTCCAAGGTTCATGATGTCTTCCACGTCTCGCAACTCAGGCGTTGCTTTTCGGATCCTATCTGTGAAGTGGACCACGAAACGCTTGATCTCCAAGATAACTTTTCATACCGAGAATACCCTGTGCGTATTCTTGATCAAGCTGACCGTACCACTAGATGTCGAAACCTCAAGATTCTTAAATTTCAATGGTCAAATCATTCTGAAAAGGAGGCAACCTGGGAAAGAGAGGATCCTCTCAGACTTGTGTATCCTGCGTTATTCCCGACGACTTCTAAATCTCGAGACGAGATTCTTTTGAGTGGGGGTGAGTTGTCACATCCCTGAAACCCTAATCAAGTATAGCATTGTGCTCATATATTCTTTGCATTGCATCCAAGAAAATTGGAACAAGATCAAAGCATGTGGTGAAGCAAAACTAAAAAAAAACCTAGCCACTTCTCAAATTCAAAGAAATTCTAAACTTGTTCAAATCAATGAATCCAAAATGGCCTCAAGAAAAGTTCAACTTTTCTGATAATTCATGGAAGCAAATAAGCAGTGAAGAAAACCATTTTCATAACACTTTTGGCATTTTATTTAAATGCAAAAAGCTACTTGATTCAAGTTTAAATTTGAATTCAAAAACTTTAAGATTTTAAAAATGCTGAAAACTTCAGGAATGGTTGGATATATTCCAACAAATATTCTGGTGTGTTCAAAATATTTTTGGTAAACTATTTTGGAGCTGAAATAAATAGCAAACCAGAATAGTTAGTAAAACAGAAAACAAAACATTAAAAAGGAAGAAACGCCTACCTAACGCTCACCTGGCCCAGGCCCAGCCCCTGTGTCGTCTTCCTCCTCGCCAGTAGGAGCAGGAGGTGGCCGCCGCGACGCCGGGCGCCTCCACGCAGCTCCCTGCATGCCTGGCCGCCGCTTCGCGCTGGCGCGCACGGGGGTAACCTCCCCGAGCTCGGGCCTATCCATTCCCGTGCTCCATTTCCCCCTCTCCTCTCGGCTCCTTCCTCCCCCACTACCGCCATTCACAGGAGCTCCAGATCAAGTTGCCCGTGCCTCTGGCCACTAGTTCTTTCCCCCGAGTGCCCCATTCGCTCCGCCTCGACGAGCTGGTCCTCCTTGCAGAAGCCGAAGGTCCCCCGAGCCCTGCATCGCCCATGGCACCGTCGTCTTCAAGATTCGGCCGCCGGTGAGCTTCGATCGATTCGTCGCCTTCATCGCCTCCCCGAGCAAGCTAGTGCCACCACTGCACTTCCCGTGAGCTTGCGCAGCTTTCCCCCAAGTTATCCGCGTCGATCTCCTCCTCTAGGCCTAGTTCCACCGGAGCCCGACGAGGACCGCCGCTGCAGCTCGTCGCCGGTAGCGCTCCGGTGAAGGGTTGGTCCATCTGAGGCCACCAACAGCTTCAGGCTGTCGCGTAGATGCTTTAGGAGCCCAGCCCCACGCGATTTGACCCTGTTTCTGATGACCTCGACGATGGCCGAGCTTTGGTCGCCGCCGAGCTCGTCACCGGCGTCGATTCCGGCCACCCCAGCCCTTGGGGTTTGCCCCATCGTGCGCGTCGTCGAGTGGCTGATCTCCCTATGGTCTCCGCCATGCGTTTGGTCGTCGGAGACGAGTTTCTTATGCCCTCCACCGTCTCTCGTGTCGCCGGAGGCTCACCGCCGGCGAGGACGACCTCGCCGCCGGTGGATCTCAGCTGGCCTGAGCCACTGACGCGTGGGGCTAGCCTCTGGATGTTTTGGATTAATAAAAATAAAATCAATTAAACTAATATGTCACTCACATGTGGGTCCAGTACTGTTAATTAGCTAATTAAGTTTAAAACTAATCTAAAACTGACCAGAGTCACTAACCAGTGGGTCCCACTAGTCAGGTTTGACTTTCAACAGCCAGTTGGACCTGCTAATGTCATGCTGATGCAGTAAAGATTTTCTGATTTAAAAGAATTTCCAGAAAAATGCCAAAACTTCTAAAAATCATAGAAATTAATCTGTAACTCCAATGAAAGTAATTTATATATGAAAAAGTATCCGAAAAATCTAGGGAATCTGAATATGTCATTTTCAAACATGTTTGAAAATGCTACTGGACCAAACATGTAGAATAATGAATAAGTTAAACTTTATAATTGCTATGAAGATGGAATTTGAAAATCATTTGAATTCCACTTCAAATACTATGATTAAACATTGTTTAATCACAACCAGCAACTTAACATATCATTTCCATGAATGTTAAAACCAATTTGATCTGAGCATCAGGTCCAATCAATTAAAAGGGTATTCGAGAATACCCCGTTTGAAGTGATATTGAATCTGATTCAAATCAACTCCAAACTTAATAAATTATAGCTACCTTAGCATACCACCTTGCATCCTCATGCCATGCTCATGCATCATTTTGTTGCATATGATTGTTATTGATTGTTGTCATTTCTTTCGGTAGGCTCCGCTCCTCCGGATTCCATTGAATATCCGACTAACGGATATTGTCCCTCCTCTGAGCAACAAGGCAAGCAAATATTTTGATCATCCCGATAAATCCCATGTTCTCGCTCCTGCACTTACTTATTGCATTAGGATCAAATGCTTCAAATGCTTTTGCCAAGTTAGTTGAACCCACTTCCTTTGCCTGACCTGTCTTTGGCACACTAAATAGCTGAACCTCTCAACCTAGCAAACCTGGTAGATGCTTGAGCCATGATGTGCCTTATCCTGCTATGCATGCTATGCTTAGAGTTGTGTATGGTCTGTCATCTGGGAGATGAACAGAATTGTGAGAAGGTGCTCAGTAAGTAAAGGTTGTGTGTTGAACCTGATTTGGTAAAGGTACCGGTGAAAGGCTATGTAGGAGTACATGGCAGGTTGTTTCATTGGAACCGTCCTTAGGAACTGAGTTTCATGTATGTAATCCAAGACTAGATACTACCACACTTTGGGATACTTAATTGACCCTCTCGACTTATTAACCGCGTAGTACTCGGTCCACGAGTTGCAAGTAGTTTCTGGTGTTTATAGTCATGCTGGAGGCCGTGCATAGCGCTGACTTGAGAGGTGGGCTGTGATGCGGTAGGCAGTGGCACGGTGTACCAAGTGGCACATGAATGGTGGGCTTGGGAACCTTGCGCACATCGTTTGAGGCCGTGGCGGAAACCTCGGCCGGACTTCCGTGCGGGTTACCCTCAGATAGGCGATAGACCTGGACTAAGTATTAGTGTGGTTAATGGTCGTGGCCGACTCCCTCGCTGGGCTTCCACTTGAAGGTTGCCGAGGTGCATGACATGCACATGGCGATAAGTGGCGAGAGCGTGTGTGAAGAAGTACACCCCGGCAGGGTTATGATCTATTCGAATAGCCGCGTCCGCGGATATGGACTACTTGGAGACATATGTTGTTCATAGATAACTTTAATGGCTACTCATAAAATTGTCAAGATAAGCGTGAGTGTCGTGGACGGCATTTTCGTATGGAGACGGAATGATTCCACGATGGAGTATTGTTGTGGTGTTAGTGGACTCGTGTGCAAAAAATCAAGTTGTCAAAAATTGTTTTAAAATGCAAGTTGTCTAGCCACGAGTCAAATGCTGGCTTTCCGCATGAAACCCCACGATTCCTTATTGATACATTGCATGAGTAGATAGTTATCCTAAAGTCTTGCTGAGTACCTCCGTACTCATGTTTGCTTAATATTTGTTGCATAGGTTGTTAATGACCCTAATGGAGGGTTCTTCCTAGATATCGACGACGACGAGTAGCTGGTATCCCAGCTACGATCTGACCCTAGGGTGGGTCTGCAGTATAGTCGGGCCATGTGCCTTCTAGTTTCATCTGTCTGTACTCAGACAGCTTATCCACTTTCGCTGACTTGTAACTTGAATGACTGTTATGATTGGTCGTGAGACCCCTACTGTGTAATATTATGTGCGGGGCTCTTCTGAGCCTTTTAAATAAAGCTTGTATGTTTATGGTTATGTTGTGATGCCATCGATGTATCTATACATATCGGTATGCCATGCGTACGTGTGTCGTACTTGATATGTATGGGGTTCGATTACCTAGCCGTAGACTTTAGTAGCATTCCTTACAGGGAAATGCCCCTTTGTGATCCAACGAGCCATGGTAGCTCGCTACTGCTCCGGACACATTGGTTGATCGGCGTGTGTCCTTCTTAGCTGCCGTGTCTGTCCCCTTTGGGGAAACGTCACGCGATGTAATGGAGTCCTTGTAGCTTGCTACGACTCGTCTACATTCGCTGGTGACCGACACCTTCTTTGCTGGGTCATGTATGCCTGTCCCTGTGCGGAACTGCCACTTTGGTTTATGACTAGACATGTCGATCCGGGTTCTTTATCATTGGGTTGCTAGTGGCCCAATTGCATACGCGAGTCGAAAGGCGCAAACGTTCCCGGCTAAGGTAAGGCTGCATCCGTGGGGTTAACCGTGCGTGAGACTGCAAAGAGATGCGATGTGTTACAGGCTGGATTCCTATGACTTAGGATCGGGGTCTCGACAATAACCTCCAGTGTTACCGTGCCCGAGCAATGGGCTTCATCACATGGGATTACTCCTTTAAAGATAGTGTTGTTGGTTTTAATTCTTGATGGGTCTATGCCCATCTTTTTCATCATATCTGAGTAAATCAGATTAAGGATACTTCCTCCATCCATAAGGAATCTGGTGAGGTGATACCCACCTATGATGGCCTTTAGGACAAGGGCGTCCGACCCTCCGTGATGGATACTGGTCAGGTGGTCCCTACAATCGAAGGTAATCGGGCAAGCCGACCATAGGTTACACTTCGAGGCTATGGGGTCTATGGCGTAGACCTCCCGAAGGGTTCACTTTCTTTCCTTCTTTGGTATGTTCGTGACATATATCATGTTCATGAATTTTACTTCTGGGGGAACTGTTTCTGGCCCGCGGTGTTTGGACCACAGGTCTCCTCATTGTCCTTGCTTCATTGGCCATTGCCTTGTTCTTCGGGTGCTAGTTTGCCGGGCTCCTTAAACACCCAAAATTTATGTTTGGTGTGAGTGCAGGGCTTGTCTTTGGTTCTGTGGATCTGGGAGGGTCTCTCCATAATTTTATATAACGGAGTCGGTCCGTCACTATTCCCTTTGAAGGGGTTTTTCCGTTGTTCGGATTTCGAACTGCGAAAGCCGACATTAACGGCTATGTCATCGGCGTCACCATTATGGTGATGACGTTTTCTTTTGTTTCGCCTTGGCTTGCCGTTCCCGTACGGGACTTCGGAGGTACTAGGATCATGATCATTATAGCTGCGCCAAACTATGCAATTGTCCTCACCCGCGCAAAAGCGGGTCATGAGGGAAGTGAGAGCGGACATTGTTCTCGGCCTGTCCTGGCCGAGCTGGCGAGCCAGCCATTCACCCCAGATGTTATGCGTGAATGAGGCTATTTCTTTGGAATCTGGGCAGTCCACTATCTGGCTCTTTTTGGTGAGGAACCTATTCAAGAATCCTCTGGATGACTCGCCCTCCTTTTGGACGACGTTGCTGAGGTCGGAGGAGTTGGGGGTCGGATGTACGTTCACTGAAAATTGGATAGGAAGGCTTCCTTGAGCTCTTCCCAACTTCCGATAGAATCTTCAGGTAGGCTATTGAGCTAGTGCCGTGCTGGCCCCTTTAGCTCTACGGGCAAGTACATGATGGCATGGAGGTCATCTCCCGTGGCCATATGGATGTGGAGAAGGAAATCTTCTATCCACACAGCGGGATATGTGGTGCCGTCATATTGCTCTATGTTCACGGTTTTAAACCCTTCCGGGAATTGGTGCTGCATGACCTCATGTGTGAAGTATAGTGGGTGAGCGGCGCCTCTGACCCGGGCTATACTGTGCCGAATATCGGATGTTGGTTGTGCGTGGTATGATTCCTGGTCTATGTTTCTATAAGCACGCCGAGGTTGGTCTCCATCCCAACAAGTGGGAGAGTGCCTTCTGGATCCGTAGATGGATCTGTTGCGACCTGTTCTTTAGTCTAGGTTGTGACGTAGGTCATATTTTCCCCTAGGCTGTATGTGTTCCTTTCCTTTCGTGTGGGGAGGCTCGGGTCTATACTCGGCTTCTCCGGCTGTTCTGTTGCACCCTCGAGGTGGACGATCGGGCTCTTCGTACTATGTGCACTTGGGGGGACACGGGCTCTGGGGCCTCATCAGCCAATTGAGGCAGCACGCGCCGCCGTGGGTAGCTTTTGTTTTGAGCCAACCACTTGGTCTAATATCCTTATTTGGCTGCCAATTATTTTGTCCATCTATTGTTGATGGTTTCTTCTTTGGCTTGAAGCCGTTGTTGCTTCGCCTGGAAGCTGCGGGTGGTAGCTATGATTTGTTGCCTCAACCATTCCTGGCCTTCAGGGTCCTCGGGAACTATGAAGTCCTCGGCCTGTGAGCTGTCCTCCTCGTCATCGGGAGGGAGGTAGTTGTCATTGTGTGAATCATCGGGGTCGTCGAGATCGGACTGTCCCTCGGGCTTGTTTGAATCCTATGGTGGTTGCTCGGGAGCTCCGAGGTTACCGGTGTCCTGTTAGGTCAGGTTCTCACCGGTGCCCTGTATGGTCCCCCTTCCCTTATTTGCCTTGGATTGCTGGTGTTTCTTTCGACCCTACGATGCTTGTCCCTGTACTTATCGTAATTTTGTGGAACGGGGGTATGTTAGCCATTGCCGTTAGGCGTGTACACCATGTAGATGTCATAGGTGGAGGTGGCAGTCCATTGCCTGGTGTTTACATGGGCGGGGTCATCGGCCGCGTAAACCATGTCTTCAACCTCCTCGGAGGCCTAATCCAGCACATCGGTTAAGTCTTCGTAATCCGCCTCCGGACCCGGTCTGAGTATAGCTCGGGTCGGGTGCATCCGTGATTTTCAACGATTGGATCTAGCCGAGATCCTCGTTTAACATCAAGAGGCTATCCAGATCGATCTCTTGATGATTTTCGGAGATGATCTTCGTAGCTTCCGTGGGGGAAGTGAGTTCTGCCATGGCTGTCTGCAGTTGTCCGGGTGTAGAGGTCACGTCCGTACTAGAAGCCAACTATCCGAAGAAGGAGCCGAGGTCATGGCCAGTCAAGAGACTTGAAGGTAAGTCCTCGGGATCTTGGAGCTCATCGGGCAAAACTGTGACCTTAGCACGGAGATGATTGCCCCAGGAGTCGGTGGGGAACTCCAGGTTTTGGGGCCCTATCTCCTGATCATATACGAGACATATGATTTGGCCAAGGACACCGATCCGGTTGGCACGTAGCGTGAAGCCGCCGAACGTGAGAACCTACTCGGGGATAAAGATGTCCCCGTTGCAGCTTCAATCGCTCACGATTAAGCGGGCTATCAATCCTTCTAGCGATCCCACAACATAACTCTCAATGAAATATAACACCCTGTGTTTAGCTTTCCTGACTAATTAACTTATTTCAAAATTAGGACCAATTAAATTTTTTGTGAATGCTTGTGATGCTTGAAGTGTCTGTTGTTTGCTTGCTTGCTTGTATACCTGTGGTTGATTCTCAATAATTCCTATTACTCTCCACACTCACCTTGTTAGCCCAAAACTCCTGCCTAATGATCATGCCATGTGTTTAGGACTAGGAACTATTTTTACCAAATATTATTTTCACCAAAAAGCATTTCTTTGAATTAAGCTTTCAAAACCCCTGAGATGGGATTTGCACTACAAGTCCTCAAATTAGGGAATTTATTTTGCACCAATTATTTTATTTAAAACCCATTATCAAAATAACGTCCCAAAACCATATTATTATTATTTTTAAAGTTACTTTACTATTTTATTTAAATGCCTTCCTCTGAGGCCAGAAATGGTCTCTTATGAAGGAAAATTATTTTTATTGCTTTGAAAATATTTAATAAAATTTACGAAAACTCAGTGGACATATACATTCCATATATATGAGTTTCAACACATGGTCCTGTTCAAAATATTGGGCAAACCCTTCCAAAACCCTTCCGGCCTATTTCATGCTTTTGGAATATTTCTCTAAGAAATATTCTCAATAAATACCTATAAATTCTAGCATGTCACATATGATATATGTGATGACCTTGCCAAGTTTCATCTCAATCCAACTTGATTTGATTCCCCTAATTATTCTAAAACCCTATGTGTCCAGATCCAAATTTGAGCAACTCTATATTGCCAAGTGTCTCCAATTGTGCTCAAATTTTGTAGACATGTTCTTATACTCCAATAGTGCATTCACAACAAGTCGTGTACCCTGGAAGATAGAAGAACTTGTGCCAAACCCCTCAAAACCCTCTTTGTTGATTTCTGACTTTGGGAAACTTTACATTATAAAGTTTCTCCAATTGGCCCCAAACTTTTTGGGCATGCCTTAATGCTCAAAATATGCCCCACACCAAATATTGGATTTGTGGGAATTGATTTGAATAGCTTTGTAAGCAGAAGGCCATTTCTGCCCATTTCATGTGTTTTCTAAGTCTACATTGGATACCTTCCCCACTAAATCCCAAATTTGGTGTCCAAGCTTATTTTCATCGGTTATTTGATCCTGTTAAGTTTCATATCAATTGATGTCCATCTTGTTGCCCTCACACTCATCAAACACCTTGTGTGCACTCACTAAAGTGGCTACTTTGGCCCCTTCCACTTTTACCCTTGATCTCAAATTTCTACCACAGCTCTATATAGTTACATTTTACCTCCAGTAGCATTGCCATGACCTGTGGTCAACTATTGGAGAGACGCTCCATGTAACTACTTCTCATTTTTACCCATGGATCCCCATTCCCCCCTTTTTCCCCTCCTCTCTTTAAGCCAAAGCCCCCACCTCTTTCCATAGGGCCCCTAGCATCCCAAGGCATCATTTCAAGACAAGAGATGGCATGCTCATGTAGGAAAAATGAGGAACAGATCTACATGTGGAATTGTGGCTGAAATGTAGCTTTGTACAACAAGTACTAGCTACCCTCCTTTGCTTGATCTGAAACTTTGCAATGGTGTAGTCCTTCCATACCAGATGTTGCTAGACATGGTTTCACCCCAAGTTTCCCCCTGTGAAAACCACCTTTGCCAGCCCCAAGTTTCCTGCTGGAATCTTAACTAGAGCCAAAACCGATTCAAATTAGCTCCATATGCAACCCAACTCCAGAGTCATCTTCGTGCGTGCATGCCCTGAGCTAAAGACACCTTGGACTGGTCATAAGGGCGCTTTGGACACGCGTGGCCATGGTGACCACGCTGGCAGCATGCAGTAATGGTGCTCTGCACCATTTCTTCATCCTACAGCTCATGTCCGCAGCTGGAGTGTGCCCCAGCGTGCCAAAGCATCCCCTCCTCCACCTTTGACCCCCTCCACGATGCTAGCAAGGCTTCAAGCTGTTCAGGCCATATGTGCTGGCCGTGCCAGAGTGCACCAGATGCGGACCCGAGCTCCCACTCGTTTCCCCTCTCCATTTGACCGTGCTCCAAGCTCTTGTGCACCACAGATCTTTTTCCCCTCCTCCTAGTAGCACCCTGGATCGACCCATTTGGGCTCCCAAGCTCCCCATGCCTCCCATGGATGCCCCTTGGCCTCGCCCAAATTGGCACAATGCCGAGACCTTGCCTCCTCTCTGCCTCGACCACAAGATTCCCCGTGGTCCACAAGGCCTACCTGTTCCATCGCCGCTTCCCCGAGATGCTGGTGGCCGCGTTCCTAAGCTCCGGCTGATGCCATGCCCGTCGGGATACTCCTGTGTCGTTGCTCCGGTCCCCCCACAACTGTCTTCCTACCCGAGTGGGTGCGCCACCCCATGTACAGCCCGCCGGTGCGCTCACCTCGTCCGGAGATGGCCAGAGACACCGGGGCCAGCACCGGCTACGCTGCTGCCCTGTCTCTGTCGTGCATGCGTCATGAAGAAGAAGGAGGAGCATGGATAGAGATGAGTGAGCCGGCGGGACCCGACCGTCGGTAAGAGGAGCCCCGGGCCCGCACAGGTAAGTAGAGACGGTCCCCCCTTAGCTGCCTCCCCGCGCTGAAGGCGTAATACTGGGAAGGCGCCTCCTTCATGGCTACTCCTGGACAGGACAAGCCAATGGGCCGGCCCAACTCCTCTCCAACGCCATGGGTGCAGGATAGCCCGTGAGGTTGAGCCTTTTATTCATTTTCTCCTCTCGGCAGAATTCAAAAATCCATAATAAATTCATATTAGATCCAAATTTGAAGATGCCAAATTCCGCAGGTCCCTCAAATCAAGGTCTATCTAGGGGTGTGCTTTGCACATTTTTCCAAACAACATTTATACTGTATTTATATTTAAATATAGATTTGAGTGCTCCTAACCTCACCTTTCAAAAATCCTAGAGGATTCAACTCAACTCCAAATGGAGTGATTCCAAATTCCAGAGATTTATAATATCATGCCCTATTTTTGAAGCCCTGGTCAACATTTTTGTATGACTTATTTTTGTTGCAATAAATAAATAGCTCCCTTTTGCTATTTATCCAATATTAGAAAATCCCTAGTATATTCATATCAACTCCAAGTCCAGTGAAACAACTTCCTAAACATTTCTAAATTCGTGCTCTATCAAATTGGTGCCTGCACACATTTTTATCAGAATATTTTCTCTAGGCTTCTTTTAAGATCAACTAATTTACTTTTCATCCATTCAAGAATTGCTAATGGTACAAACCTCCTATAGAAAGCTTCACGTATTTTTCTTATGACCAGAATGGTCCAAGAAAAATAAAACTTCCATTTCTTTAGCACTTTTTGTTTCTGCTTGCTGTGTGGCTTACTCCGTGGTTTCCAACGATAGTTGACGGAGTAGACGCAGTACTCGGAGTTGCACCGGAAGACCTCGTAGACCCCGAGGACATATGTGAGCAAAGGAAAGCAGCCCTTTCACCATGTTTGAGAAAATATTATATTGCATGTTAGTAGAGGAATTATTCGTGTTGCATATGATCATAAGTATTCGGTAAATCATCGATATATGTTACCGATGGCTCCTCTAGAGCACTTGCATTTTGAGAATGATCCTACCACCTATGAGGATCATGCTAATGTCATGTTGACAAGTAGACCTAAGCATAGTAGAAGCATGAGCATGATGATGGTAAAACAAAGGTTTAAGAAAACCCCGTCGGGTGCCACTAATGCCCGAGGGCTTTGATGAGTTAGGTGGCCACTTTTGGAGAAGTGGTGCACCAGGTGTATTTTGGTGTGATTGGTTTCGGAAATGGGAATAAATTTATGATGTGTCGACCGTCCCAACCTTACATGTGTGACCGCGTTACCCCTTTACGGGACGGGGCTTTGTTGATTACTCTGGTTGGTGCTGGCAAAGAGCCACATTACTATTGGCGAGAGTGATGTGTGGTGGCTCTCGTGACGGGGTCGTTCCAGGTAGGACGACTATGCCGTGTTTACATGTTCCGAGCACACCATTGGTCCCCGCATGGATGATACTGTCCAGAGTCGGTGCTCGTAAGACGTACATCATCTGGGCTGGGTACCAATCGAGTGGACCTCTTTGTCTAGTATCGTCACGGGAAAGGCATTGATCGTGTACTTACCTCGGGTATGTTATATACTGCGAGTCGTAGATGACACGAAGTTTCCCGGATCTTGTGGGTACAACGTACAACCTCTGCAGAGTGTGAAATTATTCGAATAGTCGTGTCCACGGTCAAGGACACTTGGGTTATCCTGCTTAAACTAAGTCCAGTCATTTCCGCATAAACCAAGTGTGTGTGTGTGTGTGTATGTTCAAGGAGTTATGTTAAAGAGTTGATATGACCAAGTTTGGTGACTTGGCATATCTGGTGAACCCGAAGTGTTCATCCCACAATAGATATATTGATATCTGTAACCTGTTATTCTAAATACCATCTAGCTTATGTTGCACATCCATCCATGATCATGTTTATTTACAGTCAAGTTGCTATCCACCAATATTGCATATTACTTGTTACCATACCAATTGCACTATCCATATCATGGGCTGTTTGTGAGTACATTCAAAGTACTCATAGGCTTGCCACCGATTATTTCATTGACTAGGTATGAGAGGTCATGATATGGTGAAGAGTAACTTGGTGACGTTCCTGCGAGCTAGGACACTTCCGAGTCATAATGCCTGTAGGTTAAGGCGGATGGCATGGGTTCACGCTTTCGACCAATATTTCCGCTATTGGTGAAGTTTGCTGTGTTTGCAATGGTCATTTATTCTATGAAACCGTATGAATGAATGTAAGACTCTTGTTATTCAGTTTCTGTGTGTTCGGTGAGCATTGATCTCTGGGTTCACTGAGCACGTTCATTCAGCGATCTCGACTCGTAAGTCGGGGTCCCCACATGAAAGCACCAATGTCGGTGGCAAAACTGGCGGATATCGGGTAGGGCGTCCCTAACTTTGGACCTTGGATCGATGGGTTGTAGGAGACAAAGGGGACGGTGTTTTACCCAGGTTCGGGCCCTCTTGAGGAGGTAAAACCCTACGTCCTGGTTCATTATATTGATGGAGTATGAGGATTACACAGTTGATATACGTTGAGATCGTATGAACTAAACCCTATATGAATCAACTTACCCATGCGGATGAAAACCCCTGGTTGACATAGACACCAAGGGTCCCTAGGGTTACACACAACCGACCTCACCCAGGGGTAAACATGTCAATCTAGCCTTCACAATATGGATGACACGCCAACCATTGTAGCTTTCTTACTTGTTTACGAGATCATCATGCTAGCCCGTCTTCAATAATGTGGCCCATTCGATAGGCCCACAAATAATAGTTCGACCTCTTGAGGACCACTTAATCCTGGACTCCCTCACCAGGAGCCCGTGTGCGTCCGTCCTCCACCCTACGCGCATCGCAACATTGTTGCCGTGGCCTAAGAGGCACAAAGCGTGCTATCTGCCGCGGCTGCACCCGTGAGCACCTTCCGTTGAGAGGCAGCATCACAATGGATTAGAGCTCGATTAGTAATAAAATGTTACCCCCTCAAGTTGCTATAGCTATCCCAGCCACCCTTAAGCACCCGTGGACCTCTCGATCGCCATGATCGACGTCGGAGTTAACACCGTCACGACACTCCCTTGCCCGCCTAAAAATAGAGGACCCCGAGCCACTCCAGTTCCCCAACACCTTGGTGGAAATATGCCCTAGAGTTAATAATAAAATGGTTATTATTATATTTCCTTGCTCATGATAATTGTTTGTTGTTCAATGCTATAATTGTATGAACCTGAAACCGTAATACATGTGTGAGTACATAGACCACACCATATCCCAAGTGAGACTCTAGTTGACTGGCTCGTTGATCAATAGATGGTCATGGTTTCCTGACCATGCACATTGGATGTCGTTGATAATGCGATCACATCATTAGGAGAATGATGTGATGGACAAGACCCAATCCTAAGCATAGCACAAGATCGTGAAGTTCGTTTGCTAGAGCTTTTCTAATGTCAAGTAACATTTCCTTAGACCATGAGATTGTACAACTCTTGGATACCGTAGGAATGCTTTGGGTGTATCAAACATCACTATGTAACTAGGTGACTATAAAGGTGCACTACAGGTATCTCCGAAAGTGTGTGTTGGGTTGGTATGAATCGAGAGTGGGATTTGTCACTCTGTGTAAGAGAGAGGTATCTCTGGGCCCACTCGGTAATACATCATCATAATGAGCTCAATGTGACTAAGGAGTTAGTAACGGGATCATGTGTTACAGAACGAGTAAAGAGACTTGCCAGTAACGAGATTGAACAAGGTATAGGGATACCGCGATCGAATCTTAGGCAAGTAACATACCTATGGACAAAGGGAATTGTATATGGGGTTAATTGAATACCCGACATCGTAGTTCACCCGATGAGATAATCGTGGAACATGTGGAAGCCAATATGGCTATCCAGATCCCTCTATTGGTTATTGGCCGGAGAGGTGTCTCGGTCATGTCTGCATGGTTCCCGAACCCATAGGGTCTACACATTTAAGGTTCGGTGACGCTAGAGTTGCAAAGGGAATTGTGTGTGGTTACCGAACTTTGTTCGGAGTCCCAGATGATATCCCGGATGCCACGAGGAGTTCCGGAATGGTCCGGAGGTAAAGATTTATATATGGGAAGTCCTATTTTGGTCACCTGAAAATGTTCGGGATTTTTCGGTATTGTAACGGGAAGGTTCTAGAAGGTTCCGGAGTGGGCCCCACTTGCATCCCACATGAACGTGGGTAGTGGGGGCAAGGCCCCACACCCCTGGTGAAGACGCACCAAGATCCCACCGTAGAAGGAATAAGATCATATCTCGAAGGGATAAGATCAAGATACCTAAAAAGGGGGGATAACAATCGGTGGGAAGGGAAAGGATGGGATTTCTTTCTTCCCACCTTTGCTAATGCCCCAATGGACTTGGAGGGAAAGAAACCATACCCCTCCATGCCTATTAACAGTGGGGAGGTGCATGGGAGCCTCCCCCCTTGCCCCTGGCGCAGCCCTTCCCCCTCCTACACCTCCTCCTCCTCCGTATTGCTTAGCGAAGCTCTGCCGGGGAGCCACGAGCTCCACCGCCACCATGCCGGCATGCTGCCGGAGATCTCCCTCAACTTATCCTCCCCCTTGCTGGATCAAGAAGGAGAATATGTGCCCGAGCTATACGTGTGTTGAACCCGGAGGAGCCGTTCGTTCGGTGGTTGGATCGGATCTTCCGCGATTTGAATCGTCGCTAGTATGACTCCATCAACCGCCTTCATTGTAACGCTTCCGCTTAGAAAAGTTCAACGGTATGAAGATGCTCTCTCCCTCTCTCATTGCTAGCATCTCCTAGATTGATCTTGGTGACACGTACAAAACTTTTTGAATTATTACTACATTACCCAACAATGGTATCATGAGCTAGGTCTATGCATAGATTCTATGCACGAGTAGAACACAAGTAAGTTGTGGGCGATGATTTGGTCAATTTGATTACCGTTACTAGTCCTACCTTGATTCGGCGACAGTGTGGGATGAAGTGGCCCGGTCCAACTTTGCACGTACACTTACATGAGACACGTACACTTACATAAGACTGGTTCCACCGCCTGACATGCACTTGTTTCCTAAGGTGGCTAGCGGTTATCTGTCTCTCCCACTTTAGTCGGATCGGATTCGATGAAGAGGGTCCTTATGAAGGTTAAATAGAAATTGGAATATCACCGTTGTGTTTGTAACGTAGGTGAGAAACGTTCTTGCTAGAAACCCATAGCAGCCACGTAAAACATGCAACAACAATTAGAGGACGTGTAACTTGTTTTTGCAGGGTACGCTATGTGATATGATATGGCCAAAAGGATGTATGAGATTGATCATGTTCTTGTAATAGGAGTCACGACTTGCATGTCGATGAGTATGACAACCGGCAGGATCCATAGGAGTTGTCTTAATTTATTGTATGACATGCGTGTCAATCAAAAACGCCATATGATTACTTCACTTTATTGCTAACCGGTAGCCATAGTAGTAGAAGTAGCAGTTCACGATACAACTTCATGAAGATATGATGATAGAGATCATGATGATGGAGATCATGGTGTCGTGCCGGTGACAATGGTGATCATGCCGCGCCCCAAAGATGGAGATCAAAGGCGCAAGATGATGTTGGCCTTATCATGTCACTTTATGATTTGCATGTGATGTTTATCATGTTTTTACATCTTATTTTCTTAGAACGGCGGTAGTAAATAAAATGGTCCCTCCCTAAAATTTCAAGAAATGTGTTACCCCTAATTGTTCACCATTGCGAAGGATCGTCGTTTGGAAGCACGAAGTGATGATCGGGTGTGATAGATTCTAACGTTCGTATACAACGGGTCTAAGCCAGATTTACAGACACGAAACACTTAGGTTGATTCCTGAGCCTAGCATTTACAAACATGGCCTCGGAACACAAGAAATCGAAAGGTCAAACATGACTCGTATACACTACAGGAATCAGACTCTTTGCCGTCTGCCATAACAGACGGCAAAGGGGTGTTCCATGGACGGCAAATGCTTTGCCGTCAGCCACTTGTCGGCAAAATTTCTGTGATAACTTTCAATGGCAAAGTACCTTCTTTGCCGTGTGCTAATACAAAGTGGACGACAAAGACCTTTGCCGTCAGACACCTGCTGAAGCAGACAACAAAGACCTCTACACGGCAGCCGACACGTACCTACTCCGTCAGGTGGCTAACAGAGTATTTGTCGTCTGCCTCTCTCAGCGTCTTTGCTGTCTGCCTCTCTTAGGATCTTTGTCGTCTGCCTCTCTCAGGCTCCTTGCCGTCTCACTTTTTGCAAGTGTTTGCCGTCTACTTTCACTGTCTTTGTCGTCTGCCTTCAAAGGTAGCAGACGGCAAAGTAACCATATGGGCCAGCCCCCTTTTCCCCAGTGTTTGCCGTCTACTTTCACTGTCTTTGTCGTCTTCTTCTTTTTCTTCTTCCTTCTTTTCATTTTCCCTCTTTTTTCTGCTCCTCCTCTCGTCTTCTTGGAGCTAAATTAGCTAAGTATGTATTTTCAGAGCTAAATTAGCTAATTATATCATTTTGGAGCTAAATTAGCTAAGTATGTCTTATTCGAGCTAAAGGAGCTAATTATGTCATTTTGGAGCTAAATTAGCTAATTATGTCATTTTGGAGCTAAATTAGCTAATTATGTATTTGTTGGGGGGAAAATAAGCTAAGTAGAAGATGAAAGAGGAGAAGAAAGAAGAGAAGAAGAAGGAGAAGAAAAAGGAGAAGAAGAAGAAGAAGTAGTAGGAGGAGGAGGGGCAGAAGGAGAAGAAGATAATAAGAAAATAAGAAGAGAAGAAGAAGGAGAAGAAGAAGGAGAAGCAGAGGAACGAGAAGAAGGAGAAAGAGGAGAAGGAGGACTCCTCCTTTTGCTCCTCCTTCTCCTTCTTCTTCTGCTTGTTCTTTTTTTCTTCTCTTGTTCTTCTTCCTCTTCTTCTTCTTCCTTCTTTTCATTTTTCCTCTTTCTTCTCCTCTTCTCCTCTTCTTGGAGCTAAATTAGCTAAGTTTGTATTTTTAGAGCTAAATTAGCTAAGTATGTCATTTTGGAGCTAAATTAGCTAAGTATGTCTTCTTGGAGCTAAATTAGCTAATTATATCATTCTGGAGCTAAATTAGCTAATTATGTCATTGTTGGGGAAAATAAGCTAAGTAGAAGAAAGAGGAGGAGAAGGAGAAGGAGAAGAAGAAGAAGAAGAAGAAGTTGGAGGAGGAGAAGGAGAAGAAGAAGAAGAAGAAGAAGAAGGAGAGGAAAATGATATCTCATTTAGGAGGAAAAGCTTATTATGTCCTTTAGGAGAAAGATATGCTAAGTTATGAGCTAACAAAGGTTCTTGTGATGTTTTTTTACCTAACTAAGCTAATAATGTCATTTTGGAGCTAAAGTAGCTAATTAAGTCATTTTAGAGCTAAATTAGCTAATTATGTCATTTTGGAGGATAATTAGCTAAGTATGTCATTGTTGGGAAAATAAGCTAAGGAGAAGAAGAAAGAGGAGAAAATAAGCTAATTACGTCATTTTGAAGCTAAATTAGGTAATTACATCATTTTGGAGCTAAATTAGCTAATTATGTCATAATGAACTAGAGAAAATTTACCGTCGTCGTCATCCGGGAGAAGCACCAGGGTTGATCGGGCCGGTTGCATTTGGAGATGGTTTCCCTGGAGAAGGGTCGTGCGATGCCGCTCGGGAGTTATTTTGCAGAAAAGATATTTTACAATGTCTCGTTAGCATGATGGCACTCAAATGTTAATAGTTTATAATTACTATTGAAATAAATGTCACCATGCCAATCGTAGAAAACACACGCATCGGCGGAGGGGGTAGACCGGTCTTCTCGCACATAGACTTTACATTTGGTTTTGAAGAGTCGGTCGTATTATTTACTAATGAAACCGACATTACACACATGATTTAGCTAATGTGAAAAAAAACTTACCACAAGAAGTTCGTAAATGGCGAGGTGACCCGCATCATTCCGGGCCCTCTCCTCCTCCAACAACATGGCCGTGTTCCGGTCCCTCTTCTGAAGAGCATCCTGGTTTGCAACCCTCTCTTTCTCAAGAGAAACCTGGTTTGCCGCTCTCTCTTTCTGAAGAGTAGCCTGCAACACCATTCCTCGTTACCACTATAATGATCGATGACCACACACACAATGAAATGGATGAAAGTTCTCTGAGTACGTACACCATTCCTCCGTGGACAACGTGTTATCTCAGGACAGGAGCTTGACTGGCGCGCCTTGATCTCTGGGAGAGTGAGTGGACAACGTAATATCCCATCTCCAATGGCTATCGAGCCATGGGGTCTCCCACCACCAGATATCATCACCAGCTCTGTATCCAAAGGTTCCTTGCTCGGGTTAAAGTCCTCCCCTTTCCTAGGCTTCCCCACGTCCGTGTATTTCACAAGCTTGTGGTGGGAGGACATGTTGGTGAACATCTCTGGATCATCCACGTCAGACTCAGAGAATGCCTTGGCCTTCTTGTAGGAGGCAATATGGGCCATGCCGTAAAGGTCGTACAACTCTGGCACCTCCGCCTTATTGTGATCTTCCTAAAAGAGAGGAAGAAAGTATTAGTAAAGGGCTCAAGCTAGCATGAAGAATTAATTGCATGAATAAGGAAACAAACCACGTACCCATTTATGTCCGAACTGAATTAAGTTGGCGCTGCCTTGATGGTGTGGCACACCAACCATTTGGACATGCCGCTCCTTCACATTGTCATGGACGGCTCGCCAGTTACCTATGCATCACTCATCCACCAACGCCTCTCAACAATCCATCTTATCCACACACCATCTCGGGGGCACCTATTAGTTAGTAAAAACAATTTTGAGTGCCGCCTACGAATCAAATCATGAAAACTATGTACAAGGCCTTAAGAATAGGTAGTTACCTTCATGTACTGCTCCTTCTTCAGATACTTTATGTGGCAGTCCTTCTTCTCCTTCTTAACACCACGCGTGGCGCAGTAGTCTCGAATAGCTTGCGGTCGAGCCTCATGGCACAAGTTCTGTAATAGCCGCCTGCACTCGGCCTCGAGAATATTGGCCGCCGCCTCCTCATATCCCTCCTCACACCCGTAGAAGGTCTACAATCAAATGAGACAACACCGATTTGTACAAAAATTAGCTATATTGTTAATTTTAGATTGTATAAAAGGAGAATTTATCCATAAGGTGTTGATCACCATCTCGGCCCTCGTGTCACACAAGACACCATCTACAATCTCCTCCGGTGGGGCCTGCGCAGCATGGTAGTGCTCCGAGGTAAATCCTAGTGTAGGAACCTGACCCTCACCGGGCAACATGAAAAACCCCGGGAAATTTGTCCCGCAAAGCACACCAAGGACGGTATTCGGCTTGCGGACTCCAAGGTGGTGTATCCAACCCCTACAGTATGACAAGGTCACGCATTACATATTTGAAGAAACTTGAAGGCAAAAGGGAAAAAAAAAGTAAATGCACTTACCTCTCCCCTTCAGGCTTAATCACCGGCCTTTGCTCGCGGGTCGCTGGTACGACCGGGAGACATGTACTACCATGCTTGTACACGATGACCCCGTCCGCCATGTCGCCCTCACTATCCGTCGACTCATCCCCGCCACCAACAGAATGGCCACCCGACCCCTCGGTCCGATCCGGCCAGGCACCCCATCCGGACATCTCCCCATTAGACGTAGCCTCTATGACGGGAATCTCATGGGATGTAGCCTGAGGAACCGAGGTCTCATGGGCCGAATGCCCGTCGACCCCAGGCTCCTAGACCAGAGTCTCATGGGCCGAATGCCTGTCGACCCAACGCTCGTGGACTGGAGTCCCCATAGCATCCACCGCAAAGGGGTCCAACATAGTGGTCTTCTTCTCGGGTGAATGAGCTGGTGGTGGTGGCGAGGATGGCATAGCAGTCCGCCTACCCCTCCCGCGGCCACGTCCTGTACCTTTCCCCTTCTTCCCTGCACGACCCCCTCTCGCAGTGGGCAACGCCGCCAATGAAGAAACAGCCGCATGTGGTGTCATCAGACTGTCCGCCAAGCCTCTATAGAGAGATAGGGGTGGAATGGAAGTACCACCCGTCGCGCGGGCCGCTGGTGAAGAAGAACCCGCCGAGCGACTGGACCCGCGCCCACCATCTTTCAACACCTGCCATGGTAAAGAGTAAAATAAATTAGTAATACATCAAAAAATTGAATACTTGACATGAACAAAAATATGTACATATATAATTTAAGTTGGGATGCATACAAATTAATAATACTCTGGCAATAAATGCATAATCATCATCACTATCATGCGTGTCGTCATGAATGACATTCTCACCGGGTTCAAAGACATGAACTTGTGGAAGGCCTTTCTGTAATCGGTCAATCATTGACAGGTCATCCACAGAAGTAACCTCTTCAAGTTCCGGCTCAATTTGTTCCAGCTCAGGGGTGAAGTCGGATTCACTGTCTCTGTCTACTCCCATGTTCTGGTGTGAAGCACGGCAGTTGAAACGTTTCTTGGAATTTTTTTCCGTCATATGTGTCTCAGTTAATGTGAGGTTCATAATCCTCTTCATCTGGGGGATGTTGTCTAACACGTGGCACAACTTCATAAACAACATACCAAGCATTCAGATTATTATCAGTTTGATAGAAAACTTGGGTCGCGTGTTGAGCCGTAATATAGAAATCGATAACATCTAAATGTGTGCTTGGATTGATTTCAACTAGCCCTATATGTTCATGAGTCCTTCTAGTCTCCTTCGGCTGGAACCAATAACATTTGAAGACTACGACGTTCGGTGGGTTTCACCATAGAATTGAAGTTCATAAATTGCGTCAACTCTTCCATAATACTCGATACCACCTTCGCCGATAGTAGAGACACCACAATTTGTAGATTTCCGGTCTGGCATAGATAGCTCTTTACCAAAGGTACGAAAGTGATAGCTGTTGATGTTGTATTTCTCGAATGAACGGACCTTATAGTGAAAACCATTAGTGGCTTGTCTCAATTCAGCGTCCATAGACTCTGAATTAGCCTACAAGTTTAATACGAAACAATTTTGCATTAGACTCAATTTAGACCAAGGAATGAAATAGTCCATTATTGATAATTACTGTTTGTTTGAACCAAGAGATGAAACCGGATTGCCGCCTCCATGCTTTGCCAGAAGTTCATACTCTTCGACGGAATCATTTTGGATCACCGCTCCATCTGAGAATTTGGGAACGTATCGACTATATCAAATATCCGAGAATAAGAGCATTTCAAAGGAACTAGAAGATATGGACAAATGTGCCGAGAACTTACTCGATGTACGGCCATACTTCTTTAGGTTGTTGAAGATATACAATGAAATGTTCTGCCATTCTTCGACATCCATCATTATTGGTTTCGAAGCACCGGCTGGTGCGAGCTTCGCTTGAATAGGCTGAGGTTGGATCTACCTTTTTAGGGTCAGCATCATTGTACCGAGGCTTCGGATTATGCAAATGACGATTTTTGGCTTTGTAGTGTGCTGTCACAATGTTAGCCACCTCCTAAGTAATGAATGCCTCGGCCATGGATGCTTCAATTCTACATTTATTTTTACATTTAGCTCGAAGCGTCTTCTGCGTCCTCTCAGTTGCATATCACCCACGATTTTGCATGGGCCCACCCCATCTTGCCTCGATCGGTAGATGTAAAATCAAATGCTGCATTGGATTAAAGAAGCCCGGCGGAAAGATCTTCTCTAACTTGCAGATCAACTCCGGCGCAGACTCCTCCATGTCATCTACCATGCCAGGCGACAGTTCTTTCGCACAAAGGACACGTAAAGCCACGTAACATCACCGGCATTACCCGCTCAAGCCATATGTGCCAATCATGACTCTTGAGACCAAATGTTTTTCATTTTCAAGACTCGCTCCACTCTTTAGATTTGCTGGATATCCATGGGGGAACATCAAGTGCATTTTGACCCAGAAGATAATTTCCCTCATAGCTGGCCTTCCAATATTGAACCAGGCCTTTGGCTTTGACCACTTCTGCTTTCCTTTGCCCTCTCGCATGTTTTGTAACGGTCTATGACATAGTGTCTCTTGATCGAATCTAGCCTTAGGATTATCCTTTGTCTTCCCATCTATGTCGAACAATGTACCAAAAATGGCCTCTCCAATATTATTTTCAGTGTGCATCATGTCGATGTTGTGTGCAAGAAGGAGGTCTTTGAAGTAAGGCAGATCCCAAAAGCATGACTTGTGAGTCGTGGCGTGTTCTGAATTATACCCCTTGAAATACAATGGATGTTTTGGGTCAGGCTCGAGGGCGTCTAAATCATCCACGATCTGTTGGCCTGTCAACACAGGTGGTGCCAAGGTTTTGACAACTTTACCTTTGGTAAAGTTGTTCTTGTCTTTTCTAAACTGATGGTGAGGATCCCGGAATTGTCTATGCAAGTCAAAGCAAGAATACTTCCCACACGCCTGCAACCAATGAAACTAAAGAGCTCCCTTGCACAAGGGGCACGGGAACCTTCCATGCACACACCATCCAGCGAATAGCGCATACGTCGGCAAGTCATGTGTCGAGTATATGTACCACACATGCATTTTGAAGTTCTCTTTTCAAGCGGCATCGTATGTCTTGACCCCATTATCCCAAGTTTCTTGCAATTCATCCTTAAGTGGCTGCATCTACACATTCATATTCTTCCATGGATAGTTGGGCCGTTGAATTATCAACGTCAGGAATAAGTTCTTTCTTTGCATAATCTGACCGGGGGGGGGGGGATTGAGTGGAATGAAAAATGCAGGCCAACTATTGTATTGGGTTGCCATCATGCCGAAGGGATTGAACCCATCCGTGGTGACGTACACTTGAGGATTCCTTGTATCTGTCGCTTTATCCGGATGTAATCCATCGAAATGTTTCCACGCTTCCCCATCCGATGTGTGTACCGCCATCTTATTCCAATCCGCATCTAGTTCGATTCTTTTGCCCAATTTGTGCCACGTCATCTGTTTGGTTGTCTCTTCGACCATGAAAATACGTTGAATCCTTGGTATGATTGGCATATATCAAAGAACACTAACTGCAATTTTGGTCGACCTCTTCTTACCCATACCTTTGTCAACCACAAGATACCTGCAAGACTCGCAATTGGGACAATAGTCCAAGTGTGCATACTACTTCCTAAATAAGACACATCCTTTCTTGCATGCATTTATCTTCCCATAGGGCATCTTAAGTACACGAAGTATTTTGTCCGACTGGCATAGGTTTGCTGGCATGACATGGCCTTCCAGTAGAAAGCGTCCAAATAGTGTCATCATCGCGTCGTAGCATTCTCTTCCCAAGTTGAACTGAGCCTTCAGAGCCATTACTTGTGCAATGGCATCGAGCTGAGAAAGCTTAGTGTGCTCGTGGAGAGGATGTTTTGAAGACTCCAACATTTCATAGAAGGCCTTTGCAGATTCCTCCATCTCTTCGTCCGAATCTCGAGCATCATCAAAGTATTGCACCATGTCTTCGATCCCGGTACCATGCTCGTCGATGCAACGATGAACCACCTCAGCTCTGGTGCGTTGTATAGACTCACCATGAAATGTCCACACCGTAAAATTAGGCTTAAAACCCCTCCTCTGCAGGTGTTTAGTCATTACAGCCTTTGTCCTCTTTTTATAGTTGTCGTACTATGGACACGGGCACCAGTTTGTTTCCTGGCCATTTTCAAATGTAGCTTTCACAAAGTCCTTGGTTTTTAGAAACCATTATTTCGTCATGTCTTTCTGACTAGGGTGACCGGTGTACATCCACGCAAGATCACTCATCTTGCGTAGCTACTAAACACACAATATATATATATATATATATATATATATATATAATTCATCATATATGTTCATCAATTAATCAAGTACGCCAGTTTTATTACGTCCATGCAATCTACACGCTAATAGGTAAAGATAGGTCCTAATCCCACCCAAGTATGTGTAGATTGGGTTTGTTTTCCCATGCTTTGCTCCGGATCGAAAACATTTCGGAAGCACCTCCCCACTGTTCTCCTGATACACGTCTCGGCAAGAAACAAAGATGATGTGTATCTGGAGAACAACAGGGAGGCACTAACGAAATTCTGCATTCCAATCCAGAACAAAGCATATGGGAAAACGAACCCAATCTACACATACTCAGGCTTTCCATGGATAATGTTGAACAATTCAGAAGAATCGCGGTTATAAATATATGCAAATGCATGCATATTTATAACTGTAACCCTTTCGAACGGGACACGCATACTGGCCACGCATACTGATAATTTAATGTACCTATATCTAGGAAGTTTCATGTACAGACCGACCCAGAGAAAATTAAGGGGCGAGGAGGAGATGTCATTTGTACTCAGCCATGAAAGCAGGGGCAGAGCTCGTCGAACGCATGCGGAGGTCTTCGAACAGCACACGAGACAACTGCACATGTAAATCCATCCGATCAACACAAATTTGTGTGTTCATTAATAAAATCAAAAAATATATGACCTAACACAAATGTATGACCTATATAGATGTCATCTAGGGTTCCATCAACGTCGAGGAACCCCCCAACTCTCTTCTCAGCCTCTCCTATCCTCTCCGAGCATTCTCCTAGTGAGGTCCGCGGTCGGCGGCCTCTGGAAGGCCGAAGATCACCTTTTCGGTCAACAAGAGGCCGAAGAGGTGTCGGGGGTCGGGGGTTGGGGTCAGTGGCGTCAGGGGCGGCATATTAACAGATGCACGGAGTTTTGTACCAGGGTGTCGTCGGGATGTCGTGTCGGGGTGTCGGGTGTCGTGTTGAGGTGTCGGGGCATCGAGGCATCGTGCCGGGGCGTCGGGGCATTGTGTCGGGGCGTCAGGATGTCACCTTATTTTTCTTCTTGTTCTTCCTTCTTCTCCTTTTTCCTCTTCTTATTATTCTTCTTCTTCTTCCTTCTTTTCCATTTTCCTCTTGCCCTCTCTCCTCTTTTTCTTCTTCTTCTTCTTCTTCTTCTTCTTCTTCTTCTTCTTCTTCTTCTTCTTTTTCTCCTCATCCTCCTCCTCCTCCACTTCAGCTTCTTATTCTTTTTGTTCTTCTTCTTCTCCTTCTTCTTCTAATTATTTTCTTCTTTTCATTTTTCTTTTTCATATTTTTCCTTCTTCTTTTCTTCTTTTTTTCTTCTAACCTAACGAACTAACCTTATTGGCCTAATAAACTAACTTAATAAACTAATAATACTAACCTAATTAGCCTAATAAACTAACGTAATAAAAAACTAACATAATAAACTAACTAAACTAACTAAATGGAAAAAAGGGGGCGGACAGTGGTGGTAATCACCGGTGGGGGGCAGCGTGGCCGCGTGGGCGGCCGTGGACGGGGGTGGCAGGGGCGCCGCGATGGCCTAGGCATCGGGGGGGGGGGGAGCGGGGTGGGGGCCGTAGCGGGTTGGGTGGCCGGGGCAGGGTGGTGGGCCCGAGCGGCTCCGGTGGTGTGGCGGCAGCGCTGGGGTGGACAAGGAGAGAGAGAGAGGGTGGGAGGGCGAGAGAGAGAGAGAGAGTGGGAGAGAGACTAGCTGAGTACCGTTATGGGGGCACCGCCTTTTGCCGTCTGTAGCGGACGGGAAAGGCTGGGAGGCTAACGACAAAGGGGTGGGTGGGGTGGGGTGGGCTCCGGTCGTTAGGGCTGTCCCCTTTGCCGCGTGCCTTCGGATTCTTTGCCGTGTGGCTGATGGCCAATATGTTTTTTGCCAACAACCAGCTCTTTGTCGTCTGCGTGCACCTTCTCTGCCGTCCGTCGGCAGACAACAAAGAGGTGGGTGATGGCAAACAACCTCTTTGCCATCAGCTAGGTCTTTCCCGTCTGTATTTTGAAAGCTGACGGCACATAGGCTCGTTGCCATCAGCCAACACACAACAAAGAACTGGCTGATGGAAAATGCCCTAATTCCAGTAGTGATAGTAGATGCGATCAACATGGAGATGTTCACCATTGATCACTAGTTCGTCTCACGTGATGATCGGACACGGCCTAGTCGATATGGATCATGTATCACTCGAATGACTAGAGGGATGTCAATTTGAGTGGGAGTTCTCAAGTAATATGATTAACTGAACTCATTATCATGGTCATAGGAAGAAGGTCTTTGCAAATTATGTTGTAGTTTGCGCTGTAGCTCTACTATTTTTCATATGTTCCTAGAGAAAAACTTAGTTGAAAGATGATAGTAGCAATTATGCGGACTGGGTCCATAAACTGAGGATTGTCCTCATTGCTGCACAGAAGTCTTATGTCCTTAATGCACCGCTCAGTGTGCTAAATCCTGAACATGTTCTGTGGATATTGCAAACATCTAACATACACATTTTTGATGACTAAGTGATAGTTCAGTACGTACTGCTTAACGACTTTGAATTGAGGCGTTGGAGACGTTTTGAACATCACAGGACATATGCGACGTTCCAAGAGCTGAAATTGGGATTTCGGGCTCGTTCCCACCTTAAGAGGTATGAGACCTCCAACAAGATTCTTGGCCTGCGAAGTAAGGGAGAAAAGATCAATGTTTGAGCATGTGCTCAGATTGTCTGAGTGCTACAATTGCTTGAATCGAGTGGGTGTCAATTTTCCTGATGAGATAGTGATGGTTCTCCAAAGTCACTGCCATGAAGCTACCAGAGCTTCGTGATGAACTATAACATATCAGAGATAGATATGATAATCCTAGAGCCAGTCGCGATGTTTGACACCGTAAAAGTAGAAATCAAAATGAGTATCAACTGTTGATGGTTAGTAAAACCACAAGTTTTAAGAAGGGCAAGGGCATGAAGGGATACTTCATAAAACGACGAACCAATTGCTGCTCTAGTGAAGAGACCCAAGGTTGAACCCAAACCCGAGACTAAGTGTTATAATGAGGGGAATAGTTATTGAAGAGGAACTACCCTAGATACTTGGTAGATGAGAAGGCTGGCAAAGTCAGCAAAAGTATATTGGGTATACATGATATTTATGTGTACTTTACTAGTACTCCTAGTATAAACCAGGGTATTAGATACCGGTTCAGTTACTAATTGTTAGTAACTCGAAAATAAAGCTATGGAATAAAGGAAGACTAGCTAAAGGCTAGGTGACGATATGTGTTGGAAGTGTTTCCAAGGTTGATGTGATCACCATCGCATGCTCCCTCTACTTTCGAGATTACTGTTGAACCTAAATATTGTTTGGTGTTTTTCATTGAGCATGAACTTGATTGGATTATGTTTATTGCAATACGGTTATTCATTTAAAGAGAATAGTAATTATTCTATTTACTTGAATAATACCTTCAATGGTCTTGCACCCAAAATGAATGGTTTATTGACTTTCTATCGTAGTGATACACATGTTCAAAATATTGATGCCAAAAGATATAAAGTAGTAATGATAGTACCACCAACTTGTGGCACTGCCACTTGAGTGATATTGGTAGAAAACACATGAAGAAGCTCCATGCTGATGGATCTTCGGACTCACTCGTTTTTAAAAAGTTGGAGACATGCGAACCATGTGTATTGGTACAAATGCGTGAAGAAACTCCATGCAGATGGATAGTTTGGACTCACTTGATTATGAATCACTTGAGACATGCAAATCATACCACATGGACAAGATGATTGAAGGCCTCGTTTTCCAGTGAGATGGAACAAAAAGGTAACTTGTTGGAAGCAATACATTTTTATGTGTGCAATCCAATGAGTGCTGAGGCATGTAGTGGATATCTTTTTGTTCTTACTTCACAGATAATTTGAGTAGATACTAGTATATTTACTTGATGAAACACAAGTCCGAATTATTGAAAGGTTCATGTAATTTCAGAGTGAAGTTGAAGACCATCGTGACAAGAGGATAAAATGTCTATGATATGATCACAGAGATGAATATCTGAGTTACTTATTTGGTACATGTCACGACCGGTTTCCAAATAAATAAATTAATTGGAAATCAACCATGTTGGTCCCGAGTGTAGAAAAATATTTGCCATTGAAAGACTCATCTTGATGTAGAAAACCAATCGTACTTAGTATTAAACAGACAGAGCAGAGGTTGCTCTACGATTTATTACAACATGTCCACGTCTCACACAGACGGATATGTTACAGCGGAATGGGATAACTCTACTTATCGTAATAAATAGGGGCACGTCACATCGGAGTAATGTGACATGACAAGTACTACTACGTGTCAAGCATCAGAGTGAGGCTCGATGATTTATTCGCGGTAGCGGAAGGGGTGAAATAATACAACAGCAGACTCCAGGATTACAAGACTGACTGGGACACCTCTAGTCATCGGACTCGCTATCGAACTCTTCATCCATGAGGTCTCATTCATCCATATCTGGCCACATCAAGAAGCCAGTGGGCACTTCGAAAAGTACTCACAAACAATTTGCACAAGAGATGAGATGCATGCAGTTGGTTATCAATATGCATGGTTCAGATTATGATATATCAAATGTAAGCATTAGAAATAAATTAAGTTAGTGGATAAGTCAGGCGATAATCCTCCCGAGATATCCTGATAGCAAAGTAAAATGCACTGATCGGGTGTCTGGAGCGACACCTCGAAAGGTTAACATGGGTTAGTAAAACCACTGCCAGGCGTTTGAGCGACACCACATACAGGGCATAAAAATAAATAGCAAGCCACAAAGGGCGTCTTAGCGACACCACGGAAAGGGTATATAAGTAAATAACAGGCCACAGTCGGGTGTCTTGGTGAAATCACAAAAAGGGCATAATAAATAAATAACAGGACGCAGTCGGGCATCTTGGCGACACCACACAAAGGCCATAGTGAATAAATAACAGGCCGCAGTCGGGCGTCTTGGCGACACCACAGAAAGGGCATAGTAAATAAATAGCAACCATAGTCGGGCGTCTTGGCGACACCATAGAAAGGGCATAATAAATAAATAACAAGAAGTATCCAGGTGGTAAAACCAACCTTTAGGATAGTTCTTGAACCAATAAAAATATTTGATCATGTTCACACTGTCATTTGATTTTTCCGCAACCATTGTTATTACCACCACTTATGCTCCAAGGACCAACTCTAGGACCGACACTTGACTCGTCAAACAACGTCCTTGACCGTGGACATGGCTACTCGAATAGGTTTTACTCTGCAGAGGGTGTACTGTTTACCCATAGCTCATGGGTTTCGATAGTGAAGAAGACTAATCCCTTGTATGGCATTTTAGAAGCGGACACTGAGAAACTGCACACACCCATTTTACCTCCGCGAAACCCGGCTTCAGCCGGACTACGCTGCCACGGTAAAACAATAAGGTGGGGAGGTTCCGACCTCGACTAGCATGGGATCAAAAATTTATACTGTGCGCTCACGGGGAGTGACCTCCCTTCCGGTCCCAGATCGGAAACACCCATGCCCCCTGACTGGATGACTAGATTTAGTCCAGGGCCACGAATACCTTCATTTCGCCCCCCCTACGTGGTGTGTGACTGATAATAGGTCTACAACTGACTATACCGAATCCATTATCCAAGAAACTGTGGTAGCACGATATAGAAGCATGACACGGACAAGACTCAATCTAGGTCGATACTGGAGTTATCCATATTTCTACCGGTACCATTGTGCATTTGTCATGACCAGGTCATAACCTATCACATTCCGCGTGACTAGGTTATTCCACGACTTTTCATAACTATCATAAGCCATCATCATGTATTACCATTATTATAATATATGTAGCATGTATGAAATATGCAAGGTGAATAATGTTAAATATGAGTTAGGTTAGCAATCAACACATCAAGAGTTCAAACATACTTGCCTCGTTCCACGTAGTCGGGATCAAGCTCGATGCAGTTAACGTCGGTGTTTCGTGTGTCGGAATCTACGATATATAATAAAAAACATCCTAAGTGGAACTGCCTAGCTACTTATTCCAAAATATTTTTAGAATAATCTGACAATAAACTAGGTATTATAAGTATTATTTTGCAAATGGAATCACTCAAAAAGGAGTTGTGGATCAAAAGTTATGGCTAAAACAGTTTCAGGGAGTAATGTGTAATAAGAATAAATAGAATCAGGGGCTAGCTTGAGATAAGTCAAAGCGCCCGAATAGAAAGACGTTTCCCCGAAAGGAAAATAGCTTCAGATAGAATAAATTTTCCTCGAAAACGCTTCAAAGGAAGGGAGACACTGACAAGGGGGGTCCCGCAGTCATGTTCGAAGACTCACCGATGCCAAAAGCTCACGATGGTCCCCGACGATGATAGGAAGGAGGAGGGGGCTGACTAAGGGTGCGACTGCACTCACCTTCGACCTGCCCGTCTGATGGATGAGCCTTTTGTTAAGGGGGGAAGCTCCACATGGTTGGCAACAAGGCTCCGGTGGACGGCATCTCCGGTGAGATTTTGATTCTTTGACAGAGAGGCTCCTACGTTCGATTGGGCGAGGTGTTAGGAGGGGAAGAGCACCAAGATGCGAATGGAGGCCTGAGGAGATCCTACCACATCTTACCAAGGTCGGGAGTGGCTGGATCCCGAAGAGGATCGGGGCGACCGGAGTTGGGAAGAAGACCCCATCGAGGGCCCCTTCTAGTTCGGGCTGTGCTGTGGGGCGAAGAAGAGGTTTGGACAGGTAAGTGATGAACATAGAAGCTCGGGGGAGGGCTCCATTTATAGAAGCCGAGGGGAGGAGCTACGACATTAACTCCGGCGAGCGACTCCGATGGTGCAGGAGCCCGAGCAGGCAATTAGGTGGTGCGGCTCGTACCTAACCACCACGGGGGACTCATTTTGGACATCACACGGGCTGGTCATCGACGAAGGAAGCACAGCAACAACACGATTCTCGCTCTGCACTGCGGCGATAGAAAGCGTGTTCTGTGCAGACCACAGCGTGCGTAGGCGCACGAGGGCACGCCGAGGCTGCAGAGGTGTTGGGAGGTGCCCGACAGCGTGGGGCCGCAGCAGAGGAGGCGTTGCGGTTGCTGCAGGGACGCTGCCGGACCTTGGCCGGCTCTGCCAGCTCGCCACCGACGCGGGTAAGCGTCCAAGCACCAAGTGGCGCAAGGGATAGGATCGTGTATAGGATCGACGACTCAGGCGCTGCTTCTGGTGAGATTGACGAAGCCTGGAGCTGCTGAACTGAACTACATCTGTCTAAAAATAAATTTAGACCTGAACAATTTCAGTAGTGTCGGTAAGGTGTTTGCTGAAATCAAAAAGGCAGGTGTAGGAAGAATCTTGAGCTGAAATTTGTTGGGGAGGTTTCTCATTGGATGTAGAGACATTGCAGAAATTATCAGAATTTTTGGAGGAGTTTAATCTAGGTTTGAAATGAAAACCAGAATCTGTGGTAAAACTTCTATCAAACCAAAGTTGAAATTTGCAAACTTGTGGACTCAAAGTTTTTGGTGGAAATGAGTGAAGACACTACGGGCTACAAACTGCAAGAGTTTGGGGTCATGATTCCAAAGGAATAAATGAGTTCCTTTGTAAAATGGCACGGGTTCAAACTGATTACAGAAAATCCCTTTTCATCTAAATAAAATATGAAGGGTGATCCAACCCTTCTAAAGTCTTGGAAAACAATTAGAAATGAAACTTAAGGTGTTGGAGAGGTGTAAAAAGATTTAAAACAGAATAGGAAAGAGTAAACCTTTTTCAAAGAAATAATAAGGTCCATGGAATAAATTCCAAAGTTTGCAAGAGAAGGAATATTCTTTCTAACCAATTCATATAGAGAAGAGGCTAAAAGAATATATTTTTAAACTAGGTTTGTGAAGCAAGGGAGGCTCCAAAGGTTTTCTCAAGGAGTTGTGAGACATCTTCAATGTTTTTTTGTGAAATCCAAAAGTTTAAAAATCCAAGGCAATCAAGGAAATTCAAATTTTAAAATCTTGGGTGTTACAGCACCTACCCCCTTAAGAAAAATAACGCCCCCGAGATTTCAGCCAGTCCTCAAGAAGTTGTGGTTGTTCTTTCTGCAGAAAATCCTCTCTGTCCCAAGTGGCCTCATCCTCTGAATGGTTGCTCCACTGTATTCAGAATAGCTTGATGAACTTTTGTTTGCTCCTTCTTTCTGATTCCTCTAATATCCTCACGGGGTGTTCCTGATATGATAGGTCTAGTTGCACTTCTATACGGTCATGGGCTACCTGTTCTTCGGGGTTCCTCACACACTTCCTTAGGTGAGGAATGTGGAACCCGTCGTGTACGTCTGACTGTTCTACGGGTAGATCTAGTTGGTAGGCAATTGGCCTCTTCGAGCAATTATGTGAAATGGTCCGATGAAACGGGGTGCAAGCTTGCCCTTGATCTTGAACCTTTGTCGTCCTCTCATGGGTGATACCTTAAGATACACATAATCATCAGGATTGAAGCCGAAATTACTGTGTTTCTGACCGTAGTAGCTTTTCTGACGGCTTTGGGCTGTTTTGAGTTTCTCTCTTATGTTCTTTACCTTGTCCTCTACCTCTTGGAGTATCTGCGGGCCGAAGATGCGGCTATCTCCAGTTTTTGACCAATTTAGAGGGGTACGACATCTTCTTCCTTATAAGGCTTCAAAAGGTGACATTTCCACGCTTTCCTGATAACTATTATTGTATGATAACTTGGCGTAGGGCAAACTGTCTTCCCAACTGTTCCCATATGTGAGCACACAAGCCCTGAGCATGTCTTCGAGAAGCTGAGTTACACGTTCAGTTTGTCCTCCAGTTTGAGGGTGATATGCTGAATACTAGTTGAGTTTCCAAAGCTTGTTGCAAATACTCCCAAAATCTTGAAGTAAACCGGGTGCCTCTATCGGGTACAATAGTCTTAGGTATCCTGTGTAAGCACACAATATGGGTGAGGTATAGCCTTGCTAGCTTCTGAGTGCAGTACATAGTCTTTACTGGAATGAAGTGAGCCACTTTTGTGATCACCCATATAACATCGTGTCCGTGTCGTGACCGGGGTAGTCCTACAATGAAGTCCATTCCTACCTCATCCCATTTCCATTCGGGTACCTTAATAGGTTGTAACAACCTTGCTGGCTTCTGGTGTTTTGTCTTAATTCGTTGACATGAATGACAACGGGCAATGAAAGAAGCAATGTCTCTCTTCATCCCGTGCCACCAATATTTTGTCTTGAGGTCTTTGAACATTTTTGTGCCTCCGGGGTGGATACAATAGGGCACGTTGTGAGCTTCTTCCAGAATCTGAGTTTTGAGGTTTTCTTGGTCCGGTACACACAATCGGTCTTTCTACCATAGGATCCCTTGCTCATCAATAATAAATTCGGGGGCCTTCCCAAGGCTCATATTTTTCTTGATGCCTTCTATGCTGGGGTGTCATTCTGAGCCTCCTTCATATTCCCATCTAGAGTGGGTTGTACTTCAAGTTGTACCACTGAGCCCTCTGGAACGAGAAGCAGGTTTAGCAGAGCAAACTCTTTTGCAAGCTCAGGTCTCATATTAGGTACGAGGCTCTTGCCTGAGGCGGGGTTCTGGCTAAGATCATCTGCTACTACGTTAGCCTTACCAGGGTGGTAATGAATGCCCACATCATAATCTTTAATTAACTCCAACCAACACCGTTGTCGTAGGTTGCGATCTGGTTGTGTGAAAATATACTTGAGACTCTTATGATCCGTGTATATTTTGCAGCGATTTCGTAGAAGAAAGTGTCTCCATTCCTTGAGAGTGTGAATCGCGGCGGCCAACTCCAAATCGTGAGTGGGGTAGTTTTCTTCGTGTTGTCATAGTTTTCATGATGCATAAGCCACGACCTTCCCTTCTTGCATGAGTACGTATCTGAGGCCTTTCCTGGAGGCATCACAGTATATTTCAAAATCCTAGTTTATGTCTGGCACAATCAACACGACAGATGTGGTTAACCTCTTCTTCAACTCCTGGAAACTTCTCTCACAAGCTTCAGTCCATTCAAACTTCATTTCCTTTTTGAGCAACTAGGTCATGGGTCGGGCAATGGTGGAATGTTTTTCAATAAACCTCCGGTAATATCCTGCTAACCCGAGGAAACTACGTATGTCTGTCACATTGGCTCGTTGCGGCCATTCACTTACGGCCTTGACTTTCGCTGGGTCTAGTGCTATGCCATCTTGGGTCATTACATGTCCCAAAAATTCAACTTGCTTCAGCCAAAACTGACATTTGCTGAACTTTGCATATAATTGATGTTTAAGCAGTTCTCCAACACAATTGTTAGGTGTTCCGCATGCTCTTCGTGTTTTTTGTAGTAGACAAGTATGTCATCTATGAATACTACAACAAACTTATCCATGTACTTCATGAATACCTTATTCATCAAATGTACGAAGTAAGCTAGTTTATTTGTTAGTCCGAAAGGCGTTACTATAAACTCGTACAATCCGTGTCTGGATGTAAAGGATTTCTTTGGAATGTCTTCTGAGCGGATCTTAAGCTCATGATACCCTGACCTCAAATCGCTCTTTGAAAATACCTTTGCTTGGGGTAACTAATCAAACAAATCATTTATTCGGGGCAGTGGGTATATGTTTTTGATAGTGGCCATGTTGAGGGTTCGATAATCGATGCACAGTCTCAGTGTCCCATCTCTCTTTTTGGCAAACAGTATTGGTGATCCCCAAGGTGAAGAGCTTGGTCTAATGTATCCTTCGTCCAACAATTCTTCTATTTGCTTCTTGAGCTCGACTAACTCAGTTCGTGCCATGCAGTACGACTTCTTGTATATTGGGGTGGTACCAGGTGGGAGCTCAATTACAAATTCTATTTCCTAGTCTGGTGGCATGCCTGGTAGTCCTCAGGAAATACATCCGGGAATTCACATACCACAGGGACGTCTTTCAACTCACTGGCTTCTGTCTTATTTAACCTTGCTTTGCTTCATTTTTCCCTCCGTAGGGCTGCAACTGTTACTCTTTTACCTTGATGGTGAGTGAGGGTGACCGTCCGATTGAAGTAGTCAATAAATCCCTTGTTGGTGTTTAGCGAGTCCATCCCAGAATAATATCCACATTGTTGCTTTCAATTACAATAAGATTTGCCCAGAACACGAAGTGTTTGATCTTAATAGTAACATCCTTGCAATATTCTTGTGAAGTTTGCTGTACTCCCGGGGACTTGATAGTCATTGAATTTTTCAAGGGGAGGGTTGAAAAGCTGTGTTTCCAAGCAAATCTTTTTGAAACGAACGAATGGGAAGCTCCAGAATCAAACAAAACTAGGGGAGGAATTTTGTTGATAGGAAACTTACCGAGTACAATTTCAGGCGCGTTCATACCATTTTCCATGGCCACAAGATTTACGTGAACCTTCCTGTGATTGTTGTTGGGGTTGAAATTGTTACGCTTTGGTGCTGAATCAAAGTTGCAGTGTGTTGGTATTGGTTGTACCATTTCCGGCCTTTGGGCATTGCCGGGCATAATGTCCCGCTTCTCCACAAGAAAAACAGGTGATACTGGGGCGGGGAATAAAATCCTTGTTCCTTGCATAAGAGTAGTTGTTGAATTTGGTTGTTGATGCTGGAGTAAGACGGGTTTGATTCTTTGTGTCCTTTGTCTTGTGCTTGATGTTGCGTACTAGGGCAGAATTATTGCGACGGCGTTTGTGAATGTCATCCAAGCTGCGACGTTCACCCTCTAGCATATTGGCCTTGTCCACCAGTGTTTTAAAATCTAGGAATTTGTGAACAACCAGCTGGCAATTTAATGCTGGAGGAAGTCCATCCAGAAATTTCTCCATCCTTCTTGCCTCTCTCTAATAATCCTCACTTGCATAATGGGATAATTGATTATACTGATCCAGATATTCCATCACACTGGATCTTCTTTGCTTGAGGTCTTCTAATTCCCTCTTATTGATTTTCATGACGCCGTTGGGGATGTGTGCCCCATGAAAACTTTCCTTGAACTTAGACCACGTGATGCTGTTCTCGTCTGGATGCACGCGGAGGATGTTTTCCCAACATGAGGCTGCTACTCCAGTCAGATAGTGGGGTGCATAAAGTAGTTTTCACGATCTGAACATTGCACAATTATCAGCTTCCTCTCAATGTCACGCAACCAATCGTGTGCTTCCATTGGTTTGTCGGTGTATGAAAATGTTAGCGGACATATCTTTTGTAGTTCAGCCAGTCGGGAGTGTTGTGGGTGTGGTCCACGTTGATTCCCCATATTCATAAGTTGATTCATCATCTCGTGATGCTGTTGCTGGCTTTTCTCATACAGACGACAAGCCTTTGAAAATGATCGGTCACTCTCGTGTCGGCTTGACTGTCCTGGAGTGAAATCATTTCCTGTCTCAGCAGATTGATTTTCTCCCTGCATCCTGGGCATGGAGCGTGTCCAGGGATGGCTCATTTTCTCAAGGCTGGGTTAATGTCGGAAGAACCAAATAAGAAATTTGAAGGTCAAAGGAGAATAAATTTTTTAGAAATATTTTCCAAGGAAGCACTGCAAAGACTTTATCCATAAAATAACCGTCGTGTTCGGAGAAGGACTGCGGTACATCTTACATCGCACATAGTTATACACGTCACTCAGGTCGTACTCTCGTATGCCTGACTTGTTATTTAAGCTAGTGCACTTCTCTTGTCCTACATGACGCAACACGACTACTTCACTTCAGTCTAGGAGCACAACATCATACACAAGAAAAAAAGTTTTATATAGTCAAAACATAAATATATGTTGACTAACAAAAAATATCTATAATATAAAAATAAAATAAAAACAACTAATCCGGTTAGCGATTGTGCCTAGGGGTTTCCTACATTCAGCCTGGCTCTGATACCAAGGTCTGGCTCTGATATCAAGGTTGTCACGACCGGTTTCCAAATAAATAAATAAATTGGAAATCAGCCATGTGCGTCCCGAGTGTAGAAAAATATTTCCCACTGAATGTATCATCCTGATATAGAAAACCAGTAGTACTTAATATTAAACACGTAGAGCAGAGGTTGCTCTACAATCTATTACAACATGTTCATGTCTCACACAAACGGATATGTTACAACGGAATGGGATAACTCTACTACTCGTAATAAAAAGTGGCACGTCACATTGGAGTAATGTGACATGAGAAGTACTACTACGCGTCAAGCATCAAAGTGAGGCTCGACGATTTATTCGCGGTGGCGGAAGCCGTGAAATAATACAACGACACACTGCAGGATCGCAAGACTGACTCGGACTCCACTAGACATTGGACTCGCTATCGAACTCTTCATCCATGAGGTCTCCTTCATCCATATCTGGACACATCAACAAGCTAGTGAGTACTTCGAAAAGTACTCGCAAACAGTTTGCACAAAACATGACATGCATGCAGTTGGTTATTAATATGCATGGTTTAGATTATGATATATCAAATGTAAGCATTAGAAATAAATTAAGTTAGTGGTTAAATTAGGCAGTAATCCTCCCGAGATATCCTAACAGAAAAGTAAAATGCACCAATCGGGTGTCTGGAGCGACGCCTCGAAAGGTTAACAAGGGTTAGTAAAACCACCATCGGGCGTCTAAGCGACACCATATATAGGGCATAAAAACAAATAGCAAGCCACAAACGGGCGTCTTAGGGACACCACGGAAAGGGCTTATAAATAAATAACAGGCCACAGTACGGCGTCTTGGCGACACCACAAAAAGGGCATAATAAATAAATAACATGCCGTAGTCGGGCGTCTTGGCGACACCACAGAAAGGGCATAGTAAATAAATAACAGGCCGCAGTCAGGCGTCTTGGCGCCACCACAGAAAGGGCATAGTAAATAAATAACAGGACGTAGTTGGGCATCTTGGCGACACCACAGAAAGGGCATAATAAATAAATAACGAGAAGTATCCGGGTGGTACAACCAACCTTGAGGATAATTCTTGAACCAATAAAAATATTTGATCATGTTCCACACCATCATTTGAGTTTTCCACAACCATTGTTATTACCACCACTTATACTCTAAGGACCAACTCTAGGACCAACACTTGACTCGTCAAACAACGTCCTTGACCGTGGACATGGCTACTCGAATAATTTTGACTATGCAAAGGGTGTACTCTTTATCCATAGCTCACGGGTTTCGATAGTCAAGAAGACTAATCCCGTGTATGGCATTTTAGAAGCGGACTCTCAGAACCACCACACACCCATTTTACCTCCGCGAAACCCGGCTTCACCCGGACTACGCTGCCAAGGTAAAACCATAAGACGGGGAGGCTCTGACCTCGACTAGCATGGGATCAAAAATTTATACCGCACGCTCACGATGAGTACCCTCCCATCCGGTCCCAGACCAGAAACACTCATTCCCCTGACCGGATGATTGGATTTAGTCCACGGCCATATATACCTTCATTCCGTCCCCTCTACTTGGTGTGTGACTGATAATAGGTCTGCAACTGACTATACCGAATTCATTATCAAGGAAAATGTGGTAGCACGATATAGAAGCATGACATGGACAAGACTCGATCTTGGTTGATACTGGAGTTATCCATATTTTCACCGGTACCATTGTGCATTTGGCATGACCAGGTCATAACCTGTCACGTTCCGCGTGACTAGGTTATTCCATGACCTTTCATAACTATCATATGCCATCATCATGTATTACCATTATTATAATATATGTAGCATGTATGAAATATTCAAGGTGATGAATTTTAAATATGAGTTAGGTTAGCAATTAGCAAATCAAGAGTTCAAACATGCTTTCCTGGTTCCACGTAGTCGGGATCAAGCTCGATGCAGTTAACGCGGTGCTCCGTGTGTCGGAATCTACGATATATAGTAAACAAAATCGTAAGTGGTACTGCCTAGCTACTGGTTCCAAAATATTTTTAGAAAAATCTGAAAATGAACTAGTCATTATAAGGATTATTTTGCAGAAAGAACCACTGAAAATGGAGTTGTGGATCAAAAGTTATGGCTAAAATAGTTTCAGGGACTAATCTGTAATTAGAATAAATAAAACTAGGGCTAGCTTGAGATAAGTCAAAGCGCCCGAATAGAAAGACGTTTCCCCGAAAGGAAAACAGCTTCAGAGAGAATACTTTTCCTCGAAACCGTTTCAGAGGAGGGGGAGACACTGACAAGGCAGGTCCCCTAGTCAGGTTCAAAGACTCACCGGCGCCAGAAGCTCACGGTGGTCGCCAGCGATAATAGGAAGGAGGAGGGGGCTGACTGAGGGTGCGGCTGCACTCACCTTTGACCCGCCCGTTCGATGGATGAGGTTTTGGTCAATGGGGGAAGCTCCACGTCGACGACAACAGAGCTTCGGCGGATGACAGTTCTGGTGAGGTTTCGATTCTTTGGCAGAGAGGCTCCTACGATCGATTGGGCGAGGGGTTAGGACGGGAAGAGCACTAGGATGAGAATGGAGGCCTCAGGGGGTCCTACGACAACTTACCAAGCTCGGGAGTGGCCAGATCCGGAAGCGGATCGGGGCGGACGAAGTTGGGGAAGAAGGCCCCTTATGGTTCGGGCTGTGCTGTGGGGTGAAGAAGAGGTACGGAGAGGTGAGGGATGAACTCAGATGCTCGGGGGGGGGGGGGGGGGTGCTCCATTTGTAGAAGCCGAGGGGAGAAGCTACGACATGAACTTCGGCGAGCGATTCCGGTAGAGCAGGGGCTCGGGCAAGCAATTAGGTGGTGCGGCTCGTACCTAACCACCACGGGGGACTCATTTTGGACCTAAGACGGGCTGGTCATCGACGGAGGAAGCGCAGCGACGACGCGGTTCTCGCTGTGCACTGTGGAGGCAGAACGCATCCTCTCTGTAGATCGGGGCATGGCGACGGCTCTCGCAAGGCGTTGGGTCGTGTCGGGCAGCGCGGGGCTGTAGCAAAGGAGGCGTTGCGGTCGCTGCAGGGCTGCCGCCATAGCTTGGCACGCTGTGCCAGCTCGCCACCGACGCGGGGAAGCGTCCAAGCACCAAGCGACGCAAGGGATAGGCTCGTGCATAGGATCAACAGCTCAGGCACTGCTACTGGTGAGATTGATGAAGCCTGGAGCTATTGCACTGAACTACATCTGTCTGAAAATAAATTTAGACATGAACAATTTCAGTAGTGTAGGTAAGATGTTTGGTGAAATGGAAAAGGCCGGTGCAGGAAGAATCTTGAGCTGAATTTTTTTGGGGAGGCTTCTCATTGGATGCAGAGATATTGCGAAAATTATCGGAATTTTTGGAGGAGTTTAAGGTAGGTTTGAAATGAAAACTAGAATCTATGGTCAATTTCAGTCAAACCAAATTTGAAAATTTCAAACTTGTGGACTCAAAGTTTTTGGTGGAAATGAGTGAACTACGGGCTACAAACTGCAAGAGTTTGGGGTCATGATTCCAAAGGAATAAATGAGTTCCTTTGTAAGATGGAAGGGGTTCAAACTGATTACAGAAAATCCCTTTTCATCAAAATGAAATATGATGTGTGATCCAACCCTTCTAAAGTATTGGAAAATAGTTAGAAATGAAACTTTAGGGGTGGGAGAGGTGTAAAAAGATTTATAATAGAACAGGGAAGAGTAAAACTTTTTAAAAGAAATAATAAGGACCGTGGAATAAATTCCAAAGTTTGCAAGAGAAGGAATATTCTTTCTAACCAATTCATATAGAGAAGAGGCTAAAACAATATATTTTAAGCTAGGTTTGTGAAGCAAGGGAGGCTCCAAAGGTTTCCTCAAGGAGTTGTGAGAGAGATTCATTGTTTTTTTGTCAAAGCCAAAAGTTAAAAAATCCAAGGAAATCCAAATTTAAAATTCTTGGATGTTAAAGTACACAATTAAGACATTGTGGAAATTGTTTCATAACTAATGCCACCTGGAACACCATAGTGTGATGGTGTGTCCGAACGTCATAGCCGCGCCCTATTGAATCTGGTCCATACTATGATGTCTCTTATCAAATTACGACTATCATTTTTTGGGTTAGGCATCTGAGACAACCACATTCACTTTAATTAGGGCACCACGTAATTTCGTTGAGATGACACCGTATGAACTATGGTTTGGAAAAATTAAGCTGTCGTTTCTTAAAAACTTTGGCGCTGCGATGCTTATTTGAATTATTTTTGCCTCATAAGGTCAAACCCAAAGCGGATAAATGCATCTTCATAGGACACCCAAAATAGTTGCGTATACCTCCTATCTCATGTCCAGAAGCAAAGTGTTTGTTTCTACAAACGGGTCCTTTCTCGAGGAAAAGTTTCTCTCGAAAGAATTAAGTGGGAGGATGGTGGAAACTTGATGAGGTTATTGAACCGTCACTTCAACCAGTGTGTAGCAAGGCGCAAGAAGTTGTTTGTGTGGATCCTACACTAATTGAAGTGGAAGCTGATGATAATGATCATGAAGTTTCAGAACAAGTTACTACAAACCTAGTAGGACGACCCGATCATGTACTGCTCCAGAGTGGTACGGTAACCCTGTCTTCGAGATCATGTTGTTGGACAACAACGAACCGACAAGCTATGGAGAAACGATGGTGGGCCCGGATTCTGACAAATGGCTGGAGGCCATGAAATCCGAGAGAGGATCCATGTATGAAAACAAAGTGAATACTTTGGCAGAACTACTTGATAGTCGTAAGACTGTTAAGTACAGATGGATCTTTAAAAGGAAGACACACGATGATGGTGAAAAGTCACCATTAAGGTTTTTTTCGATTCTAAAGGATGCTAACAAGTATGCGAAGCTCCAGCGATCCTTCTATGGACTCAAATATACAGTTTGATGAGGTGCTTACGTATTTTGGTTTTATGAGAAACTTTTATTTCCAAAGAAGTGAGTGGGAGCACTATAGATTTTTTGAGGAGTTTATCAGAAATGATGTAGAATTTTTGAAAAGCATCTAGGGTTCTTTGAAAAGTGTTTTTCAAAGGAAAAACCTAGATTGAGCTACTTGAACATGAGCACCAAGATCTATGGGGATAGATCAAGACGCTTGATAAAACTTTCAATGAATACTTACCTTGACAAGATTTTTGAAGGAGTTCAAAATGGATCAGTTAAAGAAGGAGTTCTTGACTGCATTGTAAGGTGTAATTTTGAGTAAGACTCAAAAGCCCGACTACGACAGAAGAAAGAGAAAGGACAAAAGTCATCCCCTATGAATTATCCGTAGGCTCTATAGTATGCTATGTTGTGTACCGCACCTGATATGTGCCTTGCCATGAATCTGTTAAGGGGTACAAAAGTAATCCAGGAATATATTACTCGACAACGGTCAAAAGTTACCCTTAGTAACTAGTGGACTAAGGAATTTTTCTCGATTATGGAGGTGATAAAAGAGTTCGTCGTAAAGGGTTACGTCGATGCAAGCTTTGACACTAATCCCGATGACTCTAAGTAGTAAACCGGATTCGTATAGTGGAGCACTCATTTGGAATAGTTCCAAATGTTGCGTGGTTGCAGCATATATAGAATGAAATAGAGATTTGTAAAGCACACACAGATCTGAAAGGTTCAGACCCGTTGACTAAGACCTCTCTCACAAGCAAGACATGATCAAGCCCTAGAACTGTATGGGTGTTAGATTCATTACAATCACATAGTGATGTGAACTAGATTATTGACTCTAGTGCAAGTGGAAGACTGTTGGAAATATTCCCTAGAGGAAATAATAAAATGGTTATTATTATATTTCCTTCTTCATGATAATTATCTATTGTTCATGCTATAATTGTATTAACCGGAAACTATAATACATGTGTGAATATATAGACCACACCATGTCCCCATTGAGCCTCTAGTTGACTGGCTCGTTGATCAATAGATGGTCATGGTTTCCTGACCTTGGACATTGGATGTCGTTGATAACAGGATCACACCAATTGGAGAATGATGTGATGGACAAGACCCAATTCTAAGCATAGCACAAGATCGTTTAGTTCGTCTACTAGAGCTTTTCTAATGTCAAGTTTCATTTCCTTAGACCATGAGATTGTACAACCCTCGGATACTGTAGGAATGCTTTGGGTGTATCAAACGTCACTACGTAACCGGGTGACTATAAAGGTGCACTACAGGTATCTCCGAAAGTGTATGTTGGGTTGGTACGAATCGAGACTGGGATTTGTCACTTCGTATAATAGAGAGGTATCTCTGGGCCCACTCGGTAATACATCATCATAATGAGCTAAATGTGACTAAGAAGTTAGTCATAGGATCATGTGTTACCGAACGAGTAAATAGACTTACCGACGATCGAATCTCGGGCAAGTAATATACCAATGGACAAAGGAATTGTATACATGCTTAATTGAATACCCGACATCGTAGTTCATCCAATGAGATCATCGTGGAACATGTGGGAGCCAATATGGGTATCCAGATCCCGCTATTGGTTATTGGATGCAGAGGTGTCTCGGTCATGTCTGCAAGGTTTCCGAATCCATAGGGTCTACACACTTAAGGTTCGGTGACGCTAGAGTTGTAATGGGAATTATATGTGGTTACTGAAATTTATTTGGAGTTCTGAATGAGATCCCGGATGTCACGAGGAGTTCTGGAATGGCCCGGAGGTATAGATTTATATATGGGAAGTCCTCTTTTGGCCACCGGAAAATGTTCGGGATTTTTCGATATGGTACCAGGAAGGTTCTAGAAGGTTCCAGAGTGGGGCCCACCTGCATGGGGGATCCACATGAACGTGGGTTTTGGGGGCAAGGACCCACACCCCTGTTCAAGGCGCTCCAAGACCCCCCCCCCTTAGAAGGAATAAGATCGTATCCCGAAGGGATAAGATCAAGATCCCTAAAAAGGGGGATAACAATCGGTTGGAAGGGAAAGGATGGGATATCTTTCCTCCCACCTTTGACAACGCCCCAGTGGACATGGAGGGCAAACAACTAGCCCCCTCCAACCCTATATATAGTGGGGAGGTGCATGGGAACCTCACCCCTTGCCCCTGGCGCAACCCTTTCCCCTCCTCCTCCTCCTCCTCCATAGTGATTAGCGAAGCTCTGCCGGAGAACCATGTGCTCCACCACCACCACGCAGTCGTGCTGCCAGAGCTCTCCCTAAACTTCTCCTTGCCCCTTTGCTGGATCAAGAAGGAGGATACGTCCCCGGGCTGTACGTGTGTTGAACATGGAGGAGCCGTTCGTTCGGTGCTTGGATCATATCTTTCGTGATTTGAATCGGTGTGAGTACGACTCCATCAACCGCGTTCATTGTAACGCTTCCGCTTAGCAATCTTCAATGGTATGAAGATGCTCTCTTTATCATTGCTAGCATCTCCTAGATTCATCTTGGTGACATGTAGGAAACATTTTGAATTATTACTACGTTACCCAACACACCTCTCCACCTCACCATGGAGCCACACTCAGCCCCTCGGAAGACCTCGTGAGGGTCCTCTTCCCCATCTCCGTTTGCGCCGATCCGCTTCGGGATCTGGCAAAATTCGCTCTGGTGAGTATGCCTCCATAACCCTAGCTTGTCGAGTGAACCCCTTGAGCACCCGCACCTCTGACGCTCGCTCCAATTCAATGGTTGGAGGTCTCTCCGGCGAGATCAACCTGCACCCAAAGCCGCCGTCCGCCGGAGCGGAAGTTGCCGTCGACGTGGTGCCGCAGACGACCCCTTCCACCACCCACCATCGCGGAGGACTCCTACGAGTGCGCCTGTCGCCCCTCCCTCTCTGGTTTGCATCGAACCATCACCGATGACGCCGCGAGCTCTCTGCCACTAGCATTGAGATTCTAACCTAACACGGGTAGCCCACTGTCAGGATCCTATTTTTTTCGAACCATTTTTTGAAAGCGTCTTTTTCCACAATACATTTCCCCTTCTAGCTTGCCCCATAGGTAACTTTCTATTTATCATAGATAAGTCCTAGGTTTTATTTTATTTATAACTTCTAAACTAAAAAGGCTATTGAGTTGATTCTTTTTCTGAAAATTTTATTCTTCTGTCTAGTTTTTTGTGATATTTATGTAAAAATATTTTGGGAGAAATTTTATACGCACTCGGTATTTACGTTAGAATCCGATGTTTGTGTGGTGTAGATACTGAAGGAGGAGATGATGTAGTCAACTTCGCCGAGCTAGACTTTGAACATTTGATGTGATGTTTGCTGACATGATTGCTTCATAAAATTTCTGCATATGCACCTTATTGAATGACGCGCGGTATGATTTCATGCATGATTAAGCTAATATTTGTGAAATGATGAGAGGCCCTTGGACAGTCTAGTCATGCGGGACGTGATAGGTTGTGGCCTGGTCATGCCGGATGCATGGCAATATATGAACATGTTAACACCTCCAATATCGGCATAATTCGATTGTTGTTAGTGTGCCACCTTTCTTTTCGTGCTGCCACAAGTCTTCGAAAGTGAATACAACTAAGTAAGTTGTAATCCTATTTCCATGTGCACACCAATTAGAGGGTCCGGATGAAGGTTCCATGGCCGTGGAATAATGCCAGTCATCTTGTCAGGGGGCATGGGTGTTTATGGCCTGGGGCCGAGAGGGGGGCACCCCTTAGTAGTGTGTGGTTTAAATTTGATCCCATGCTATTCGAGGATGTTGCCCTCCCCGTATTATAGTTTTTCCCTGGAAGCATAGTCCGACTAGTTTCGGACCTCGCTCGGTAAAAATGGGTGTATGCTGGTTTCGTGTGTTTACTTCTAAAATACGGTACACGTGATTAGTCCATGTGACTATTGAAACCCGTTGGTTGTTGGTAAAGGGTATACGCTATGTAGAGCTAAAAATATTCAAGTAGCCACATCCATGGTCCAGGACGACTGGTTGACAGGTCAAATGTTAGTCTTTGTGTCGGTCTGTGAGTAAAAAATATTACTTATGAAAACCCTCTCTTTCGAATTATATGACCGTGACGTTTACAATTAACCTGTTGAAAACTTGCTTATGTTGAGTATCTTGTAGGTTGGTTCTACCACCCGGATATTCACATGTTGTCATTTATTTTATTATGCC